>NC_066549.1:3959213-4191713 GCF_024679095.1 Eriocheir sinensis
AGATGAAGATAAGAGAGAGAACGAAAGAAAATGAAAAAAAAGGAGAGGAGAAAGAAAAGATTGAGATTAAAGAGAAAACGGAATAAAGATAAAAACAAGTAAAGATGAAGGAGAGAGAGAGAGAGAGAGAGAGAGAGAGAGAGAGAGAGAGAGAGAGAGAGAGAGAGAGAGAGAGAGATAATTATAAGGATATATGCATAGGAAAGAGAAATAGAACTTCAAAGATGAATATTGGAAACGGCGAGTAATATCTTCAGGCGAGAAAGACAGACAGATAGACAGACACACAGACAAGCAAACAGACATACAGACATATAAACAGACCTACATACAGTCATACAAACAGACACACAGACACATAGACAGACAGATAGACAGACAGTAAAAGAAAAAGCGAACGAGCAAGGAGACAGACAGACACACAGGGACAGAGACCGAAACAGAGACAGGCAGACTTTTCACAGTACCTCAGCACAGAAAAATGGGACACAACCTCATCTCCGTCACGCTGGTTTATGCGAGACGTCGAGGCGAGCAAGATGTGACCTGATGGAAAAACATGGCCTGGGATGACGCTGCAATGTGGTCTGGGAACGTTTCTTCTTTTTGACTGCGAAGCTGAGTGTACGTATAGAGATGAAGGTGTAGAGGAAAGAGTAGTTGGGTCACAAGGAACTCTTCGACGAGGTGGTAAGGCTCCCCTTCTACACCTTCCCTAGATAATAAACTAGCCAAGCAGTAGACACAGACCTCGGGAAAGCTTAATTTATGCATCCCAGAATGAAGAGAAGAAAAATAAAAATAAAGAAAAGTTTTTTTTAATTTGTGTTCTCAATTTATCTTTTCTCTTCCAGGCTGCTTTTTTTTTTTTCCTTGGGGACGTGAAGATTCCAGGTAATTATCTACTATGTCCCAGGAGGAGTAGCTAAGATGTTTTTGATGGTTTTATCTTCCTCGTACTCGTCTCATATTTAATAATTCACAAGACTCCCTTTTTGGACAGTTTCCTCCAAGTCATTACGTTTATCAGGTAGGAAATCTAGTTGCTAAAAATGTCTTACTATTATGATATTCTCGTAATTTACAGAGGCGAGTGTGTATATACTTTTTCATGGTATATATTTTTCCCGTCCGAGAGAGTTTTCGTCATATCTTGGGCTCACTTTTTTTCATGGTCCTCTTTCCTTTAGTATTTGCTGTTGGTCTTTCAAGCAAGGAAGCACCACGTTACAGGGAGTAGGAATCCGACGGTGAGACATCAAAGAACATAAAGAGGAACATTGTACAAAATAGAGATAGATAGATAGATAGTGCAAAAGAAGGCGCACAATATACCTCACTTGCCTTCGTGTTAAACTGTCCAGCAGAACATCTACTAAAAAAGAAAGAGGGGCCGATAGCAGAGCTGTTCTCCATCTTTAAGAAACTATAACAGGTCTTCAATTACGTTAGGAATACGAAAGCGCCACTAAACAACGGCCGAGCGGCGCAGACGAGTATAACACCACACAAATAGAGCTCACCTCCCTGCGCCTCGGCCGTAACTCGATCACTTCATTCACTTACGAACTTAAAGGCCTTTGACAGACCTCCATCGGCACCAACACCATCATCACCACCACCACCACCACCCCCTCCAGCACCCCTAACAGCCCACCCTCTCCCTCCCCTTTGACCCCGCTGTGACCTCACTTTGACCGCCTTTCTCGGCTTCATCTAACTTGATAATGTGATTCCAAACTATGACGACCATCTGTCCTGAGGGAAGACGAGGGGAGGAGGGTCTTACCTGTGTGTGTGTGTGTGTGTGTGTGTGTGTGTGTGTGTGTGTGTGTTCTATAAACAGCTTCCTCCGTGTTGTGTCAAATGGTTTTCGCCTCATCGGCTCAACCCTCCTCTTACTAACTGTGTTCTAACTCTTCAATTCCGCTGTAATGTTGTTTATAATTCAATCTTTTATCAATCTTTTCCTGTTAACTGTTCTTCTCAGCATGCTAACTGCACGCCTCTATACCTTTCCTTTGGACTTGGTGGACACTATTTGCAGCTATTGCTCACCGATATGCTTAATTGCTTCTCATTTTTTATATTTTTTATGAAGAGTAACAATGACCTACAACGGAAGGCGAAGTCGAGCTTTTTCGCGCTACAACAAAAGGACATACCAAGATCGCAACTCACAACTAAGGCAACAAACATAATATCTTGAGGTGCTAACGACTGAGTGCAGCGCTAACGAGCATCATAAATAGTCTGTAAACAGTAAAAGCAACGTTGTTTACTAGAAAAAGACCGAGGTTAAATAACACACCAAAACAAGCGTAACAACAACAAATCGCATTAACCTTAGTGATATTATTTAAAAAAAATCCCAATGAATCGACTCCTAACATAGACACAATTTCGTCCGATCGGTTGGTTCACAAGATAGGGGAAATTCATGGGCAGCGTCTTAAGCGGGCCGAGTCAGAGAGGTGTTGCTCCGCTGGGGGACAGGAGGCTGCATGTTATCCGACGCTCAGATAACTTTTGTCCTCCCAGGTGAACTTCCCCAAGCTCCATCACCGCGAGTGAGTGTGAACGGAACATAAAAGAGAGATTTTTAAGAGACTAAATATATATAAAAGAAAGATTAGATCAATTTATATCAGTGCGTGTGTGTGTTTGTAGGTGTGTGTGTGTGTGTGTGTGTGTGTGTGTGTGTGTGTGTACGAGAAACACACACACACACAGACACACACACACACACACACACACACACACACACACACACACAATCAAAACACACACATCAATTTATACTTGCGTAGAAACTCTGACCCAAGAACCCCTCGGTGCTGACCAAAAGGTTCGCCTCTCCTTCACCTGCAGGGAATTAAGCAAGGCAGCCAATCAGCGGAGCCCGTGTAGCCGGCTTAGCGTCGCCGCCTCGAGGGAAGGGAGCGGCTGGCGTGTTTTCAATGTGGTTATCGCGTCCCCGAGGAAGCCCATAATGCGAGTCGTCCATTTCGCCAAACACTCCATGGGACGTAAGATACCTTTCAATCATCTACCTTAACCATTCCCCGCCTCCGTTTTTTTCTTGAATAAAAACGAGTATTTGCATTTGATAGCATTTTTTTTATTATTGGTAGTAATTTTACAGAACTTGTGTATATAATTTTTGTGTGTATATATTTTTTCTATTATTGGGAGTAATTTTACTGAGCTTGTGTATATAATTATAATTTGCGGGTATTTTTTTCAAACTGGCGTCATTTCGGATAGTAAGCGTGCATTTTTCATTGTTGTTGTGGCAGCTTTTCTGGGAACTTTTCAGCATTTTGTTATCAGTTTGCCGACAATTTTCTATATTATTATGGCTGTTGTTGCCCTGCTTCTCAAAAAATAGTATAAAATAGTATATGCAATGCAGGTGTGGTTGTGAGCAATATGATAAACTCTTTTACTAAACAAATACATAACAGTAAAGGCGAAAGTCATCCACTCATCCGTCGCCGTTCGCCTCGTGAAACACTAAACTTTAAAGCTAATCAGCCAATACGGAACACTATATATAAAAGGAATTTGAGGAGGAGGAAGGTGAGGAGGAGGAGGAGTAGAATGATGAGCAGGAGTATATGAAAGTGAGGAGAAGGAGAATGAGGAGCAGGAGTATATGAAGAAGAGGAGGAGGAGTAGGAGGATTGGAAAATAGCAAATCTCACACTCATTTCACAACGATAGACTGAAACATACCGTGTAATCACAGCCCAACTACTCTTAACTCCGCTACTTGACAAGCCACTCTACAGCATAATTAGAAGGCAAATTTACGAGATAGTAGGAAGATGGACGCAGAAGTTATAATTAGGAAAGCTTGAGAGAGTAACAGAGAAGGGGAGAAGAGGAAGAGGAAGATGGACTGGTGAGAAGGAATGTGATTAAGCTGAAAAGTCGTAGTAGTAGTAGTAGTAGTAGTAGTAGTAGTGGTAGTAGTAGTAATAGTAGCATAACAGTTGTAGTAATAGTAGTGCTAATAGTAGTAGAAGGAGAAGGAGGAAGAGGAGGAAGTTTAGGACCAATAGAGCAAAAAAAGGAAATAGGGAAATAGGACAAAAAAAAGGAAAAAATAATGGATGGGAAGAAGAAAAGGGAAAAAGGCCCAATAACCGAATGAAGAGGAAAAAAAAAGGAAAGAGGAAGAAGAGGAGGAAGAGGAGGAGGAACACGATAATGACATCTAAGAGGGCAAGAAGAGTGAAAATAAATGAATAAAGAGAAAAATAAGGAAAATAACTAAAACCGGAGGAAGAGGAGAAAAAAGGAAGAAGAGGGAGAGAAGGAGAGGAAGAAAATGAGAGACAGAACATAACCTACAGAACGAATTTATGAGAAATGTAACCTAAGTCGATAAGTTGGAATATGAAACGAGCAGAAAACGGAAAGGAGAAGAGGAAGGAAATGAGAGGTAGAGCATAATCCACGAAAGAGGTTTTGATGAGAAGTGCAACGTGAGGCAGAAGGTGAACCGGAGGAGCAAGAGGTGATTGGAAGCTCCGTGCAAGGAAACGAGGTCTTGGTTATTACTGTAGCTCATCAAGGGTGATAAAAGAGAGGAGGAGGAGGAGGAGGAGGCTTTTGCTTAATCACTCCTCCTTGCGTGTGTGTGTGTGTGTGTGTGTGTGTGTGTGTGTGTGTGTGTGTGGATGTGTGTGTGTGTGTGTGTGTGTGTGTGTGAGTATGGTTGTGTGAGTATTTAAAACATAACATACTTAGATATCTTAAATAAAACATTGTGGAAAAACAGTAAAACTCGTGCACTAAAAAAAAGAATAAGAAAAAAATAAATAACATAGGAAAAGAAGCATAAGAAAGAAGGAATAGAAAGAGGGGAAGAAAATAAAAAGGGGATTAGTTAGCTAGTTAATATTAAAACCTAAAGAGATATGAATTTATGATTAATGAATAGATTTTGTTCCTCCACGATCATAGGAATAAGCACTAGAGAGTATCTGATTCTAAAGCTAAGAGATCAAAACAGAAAATATAAAGAATCTAATAAACTTAAAGAGATATGAATTTATGATTAATGAATAGATACTGTTCCTCCATGATCATAGGAATAAGCACTAGAGATTATCTGATTCTAAAGCTAAGAGATCAAAACAGAAAATATAAAGAATCTAATAAACTTAAAAAGATATGAATTTATGATTCATGAATAGATACTGTTCCTCCATGATCATAGGAATAAGCACTAGAGAGTATCTGATTCTAAAGCTAAGAGATCAAAACAGAAAATATAAAGAATCTAATAAGAAGTTACGATGCTTTGACAATACCAGAAAAGACAGACACGAAACAACGGCGCGTACTCGTCTCGTTCAGAAATACCCATTAAACCGATTCTTTCATTAGCTCTTTCCGTGTGTCCGTGTGTCAACAACACCCGCCAGCGCTCGCGGGAAGAGAAAAAGGCTCTTGCAACGACAGATGCGCATCGCTTCGCCTTAATTGACATACCATCAGCGCTGCGTCGCGACAGGCTCTAATTTACTTTGCCTGATCAACGATGCCTAATGTGTAGATGTCTGGATGATGATAATGATGAGGAAGATGATGAAACTATTGATGAAAAAAAGCTGATACCGATAAATTAGTAATGGTGATGTGAAGATGCTGATAGTGATGATGAAGATAAATTTGGTGATTCTGAAGGTGTGATTGTTTTGACAGTAATTAAATCTTGTCTCAATAACGATGCCTAATGTATAGCTGTAAGGATGATGATAGTGATGAAGTTAGTGATGATTTTTTTTTTTTTACAGCAAAGGTGACAGCTCAAGGGCACAAATAAAGGAAACTAATAAAAAAACAGCCCGCTACTCGCTGCTCCTAAAAAGAATCCAAAGAGTGACCGAAAGAGGGGTCAATTTCGGGAGGAGATATAAAGGTCTAGGTGAATATGAGGGTGATTAGATGATGTTAATAGAGAAAACGTTGATGAAAATGAGGATGAAGGTGAACTTGTGATAGTGAAAATATTTATATCGATTAAAATAACATTGCTAAAATGATGCTAATAAAAATGATATTGATGAAAATAAACAGGATAATGATTGTGAAGATGACGATGATGACTGATAATGGAATGTTTTAATGGTAATAGCGGTGAGGGAAAGGAGAGAAACAGAGAACTGAGGCAACAAATTAGAGCAGGTAAAGGAAACTCAATTGTCTATATAAACAGGGCTCCGTGGATTGGTGCCCTCGCGTATTCTGCAAGCCATTGTTACCTCGGATACGTAAAGAGAAAGAGAAAGGAAGGCGTCCCCCTCCTCTTTCCTCCCTCGCCAGACAGACAATGCCGCCAGGACAACAAGAGCATTTAACACAGGTTCCGAACACAGGCTCAGCTAATGCATGGTACAAACTAAAGCCCAACGTTGGCAAATTATCGTACTCAGAACATCGCAATTATCAGTTCTGGGACCGAAACTTTTCTACCCACACAGATAACGAAATTCCAGTTAAAGTTATCGTTAAAATCATTATTTATTGGTGTTTGTTTGCGATAGCTGTGAGTCAGAAACCGGAAAATACAAAGTGCTGAGTGGCTGAGTACGATAATTAATTAACGCTGCTTAAGCCCGTACCTCAACATTTATTTTTTTCAAGCATTCGTCCTTTGTGATAGCAAGATATTATAAAACTTGAATAACTTAATTGTATACTCCTTTTTTATCATAATGGCATGAAGGAATTATGTACAGGCAGGATCAGCTTCGCAGTGGACTCGACAAATTCAATTAACTCATGTCAGTATGATTGATTAATGTATTAAGATATATAAATTTAATGGTGTTTCGGCGAACTACAATTACCGGCAGCTTCTACTAATGATGGATAACTTGATAAGAAAAAAGTTCCTCTCTGTGTCTTGATTGCATCGCCTCGTTGTATAGGGCAGGTTGTTGCGTCCTGTTGGGTTGATTTTGAGAGCAGGAGTAAAAAGATGAATAGAAAGGAGAAGGAAACACCGAAGACAGAGAATGTAACCTTGTAAAGAGTCTGCCTGCTTTGGTGATTAAATGATTTCTTCAGGCATTTCCTTGACTTCCAGAATAAATTTTGAGAGCAGGAGTAAAAAGATGAATTGAAAGGAGAAGGAAACACCGAAACATGGAAGACAGAGAATGTAACCTTGCAAAGAGTCTGCCTGCTTTGGTGATTAAATGATTTCTTCAGGCATTTCCTTGACTTCCAGAATAAATTTTGAGAGCAGGAGTAAAAAGATGAATAGAAAGGAGAAGGAAACACCGAAGACAGAGAATGTAACCTTGTAAAGAGTCTGCTTGCTTTGGTGATTAAATGATTTCTTCAGGCATTTCCTTGACTTCCAGAATAAATTTTGAGAGCAGGAGTAAAAAGATGAATTGAAAGGAGAAGGAAACATCGAAGCATGGAAGATATGGACAGTAAACTAGTAACGAGTCTGCCTGCTTTGGTGATTAAATGATTTCTTAAGGCATTTCCTTGACTTGCAGAATAAATTACAGCACCTGCCCCACGCTGGCACGAGGAGGTTCAAGTCACGCTAGTCACGACGAAATTGGATCGGTGCGAATTCTTAATGAGTTGATCGTTTTCATTCTAACTAATTTTGCACGGTCTTTTTAATAACTTGACTCGAGAAAAAAATAATTCCGGCCAGAGTTTTGATAGAATCTGCACACGATTATTCCAGGTTACCAGGAGCTCAAAAACATGGGATGGATTTACGTTATCAACCCATTTATGCCTAAACTCAGCATTGTTAAGATATTCATGTAAATCATTCCCTGTAAGGTTGGTTCACGCTAT
The DNA here is from genome assembly GCF_024679095.1 of Eriocheir sinensis. Lineage (NCBI taxonomy): Eukaryota > Metazoa > Arthropoda > Malacostraca > Decapoda > Varunidae > Eriocheir > Eriocheir sinensis. Next base: position 3,967,059 of record NC_066549.1, read on the forward strand.
CACAAAGCCGCCCACGTCAACACAAATCAGGGAGGCGAAGTGAGTGTGTTGCGAGGGCGGGGTCACGCCACCACCCTCACAACACAGGTCACGCCCTCACCCTCACAACACAGGTCATACCATCACCATCACACAAAGCCGCCCGCGTCAACACAAATCAGGGAGGCGGAATGAGTGTGTTGCGAGGGTGGGGTCACGCCATCACCCTCACAACACAGGTCACGCCATCACCCTCACAACACAGGTCATACCATCACCATCACACAAAGCCGCCCGCGTCAACACAAATCAGGGAGGCGGAATGAGTGTGTCGCGAGGGAGGTGTCCGTCCATTGTAGCGGGCATAAAAGAGTCGTTCAAGCAGCAACAGATAAACACAACGAGTCAACAAACAAAGCGTATGATTTCAACGGTGATTGGCTTGCATAACATACTCATTAGCCATCTCGGAGACAAAAGCAATGACTGCCATACGGGAAAACAACGTGTGATTGATCTGCAGAGGAGTGAATGAAGCTGTCTGTCTCTTTGTGTCTCTCTTGTCTCTCTGTCTATCCCGCTCTCGCTCTCCCCACCTGTTCCTCTGTCCGGTGTTTGTGGGAAGGATTATGGAAAATGAGTAAATGAGATGAGAATGCTAAAGTGGGAGAATAAATAGATGTAAAAGGAAATTGATAAGAAGAAGGGAATGGAAAGTGAGGTGATTTATTAAGGAAAGGAGTGAAGGGAAGGGATGGGAAAGTGGAAAGATGAGAGAGAGTAGAGTAAAGACGTGAAGGAGAATCAAGGGACAGGATGAAGAGGGAGGTAAAGAATAAGAATGAGGGAAAGAAAAAAGCTAAAAAAGAGGAGAAAGTGGAAGACAGAAAAAGAAATGAATCTGTAGAGGGAGAAAGAGAAAGGGAATTAGGTAGAGAATATGGAAGGGAGACTCGAGGGACAGGATGAAGAGGGAGGTAAAGAATAAGAATTAGAGAAAGGATAAAGCTAAAAAAATAAAAATAAAGTGGAAGACAGAAAAAGAAATGAATCTGTTGAGGGAGAAAGAGAAAGAGAAAAGAGAATATGAGAAGGGAGAACAGAGGGGGAGGATGAAGAAGAGAGGAAGAATGGAAAAGAAAACAAAAAAAAAAAAAAAAAAAAAAAAAAATAAGAAAGAAAGAAAATGAATCTGAAAGGAGAAGAGGAGAAGAAGAAGGAGAAGAAGAAAGAAGAGAGGAAGAAGAGGTAAGGAGGAGAGATAAGGGGAGGAAAAAAGAGAAAAAAAAAAAGGAGAAAAAAAAAGAAAAAAAAAAAGAAGAAAAAAGAGGAGGAGAAAGAAAGGGAATTAGGTAGAGAATATGGAAGGGAGACTCGAGGGACAGAATGAAGAGGGAGGTAAAGAGTAAGAATGAAGGAAAGGAAGAAGCTCAAAAAGTAGAAAGTGGAGGAAAGACAAAAATAAACCATTACCTTCGATCTCTTCATATTCATCTTCGGACTACTACTACTACTACTACTACTACTACTAAGAATGAGGGAAAGGAAGAAGCTCAAAAAGTATCAAGTGGAGGAAAGACAAAAAGAAACCATTGCCTTCCGTCTCTTCATATTCATCCTCAGCTCGTAGTGTTTTGAAGCGTCTCGGCGCCCCATTTCGCCTGTTTGAAAAGCCTCTCGTAGAGGTTGCTGGGCTTTTCATGGACAGTTTTGTGATGCCAGTGATGGTTTTACCCGACGTCAGCGCCTTGGACGGGGAAAACACCCACGAAAACACGGTTAATCTTCTCTGTGGCCTTGGGAAACAGTCCTAATGGGAGTTCGATGCGTTAAAAATATATGGACCTTACTTTTAGACGGTGCCGTTCCTCCATCATTCTGTGCAAGTCTACCTCAGCACCATCCAGTTACACCATCGGCAAGTCTGAGACGCCCACCCTGAATCTTTTTGTGTCCTACTCCAGCTTTTTTATAACTATCAGACTCACAATGTACTTCTGCGAGACTGCAAGTTTTGTGCGCGTGGTGAAGGGCCTGCTGCCCGCTGAGGCGGAGCTGGAGGCGCCGACCACGGCCTTCCCCTTCCTCAAACTGTTCCGGCGATACAGCACCGGGACGACGAGCTTGCCCCAGCACCTGACTGACGGCGATCACGAGGAGGGGCCGAACCTTGTCAAAGACATGCACGGAGAAAAAAGACACCATGAAATGGAGTATGAGGAACAAACGGAGCTCCTAGAGCTCCTTCAGCTGGAAGAGACACACGATGATGATGGTGAGGAGGAGGAGGAGAAGGAGGAGGAGGAGGAAAAGGAGGAGGAGAAGGCGAAGGAGGAGGAGGAGGAGAAGGAGGAGGAGCAGGAGAAGGAGGAGGAGAAGGAGGAGGAGGAGGAGAAGGAGGAGAAGGAGAAGGAGGAGGAGGAGGAGGAGGAGAAGGTGGGAATGGACCACAAAGAGCAAGACGAACTGTCTTTGTTCCTCGAGCTGATGCAAGTAGTGAAAGCACAGGAGGAGGCACTGAAGAAACCTCCGGACCTGGAGCAAATCACACAGAAGAAAGGGAAGGGAGAGGAGGGGGAGACGGAGGGAGCGAGCCTCAAGGAACAAGACGAGTTGTCTTTGTTCCTTGAGCTGCAGGAACTAGTGAAGGCACAGGAGGAAGCGCTGAGGCAACCTAAGGACGGGGAGCAAACCACACAGAAGGAGGAGGAGGAAAAGGAGGACGTGAGCCTCGCGGAACAAGACGAGCTGTCTTTGCTCCACGAGCTGGAGGAACTAGTGAAGGCACAGGAAAAGGCACTACAAGAGCTGAAGGGCGCGGAGAACATCAGGCAGAAGCCCCGCAAGAGAGTGACGTTCTCCCTGGACAACCTGGATTTCCCCGTCAAGGAGCGGGAGCTGTACGAGGGGCGGGAGTACTTCAGGTATGGGCGCGGCCTGCTCGCCCTGCGTCCCAGCCTGCGCCGCCAGGATAACAAGCCCCGCAAGAAGGTTACCTTCTGCCTGGACAACGCCCCCCTGCCCATCAAGGAGCGGGAGCTGTACGAGGGGCGGGAGTACTTCAGGTGTGGCTGCCCCCTCGTGAGGCTGCGCCCCGAACTACGCCGCGAAGACAACTCCAGCCCTGTGGGAGCCGCCCCGCCCCGCCGCCCCTCCCGCATCCCAGTGCCCCGGCCCGCCAGGAGGGTCTTGACAGGGAACACAACACAACCCCCCTGCCACGACCAACCCCACACTCCCATAACACCCATCACCCGCCCAGTAGGGTCCCGCCTCCCCCTTCCCTGCCGCACCCACGCCCACGCCCCATCCGCCAACTAAGACTGTCCACCTAACCCTCACCCAACCAACGCCCCCCCACCCTCACCCCTCCTCTCAGCTAAGAGGAAAGTGTTTAGCAAACAAGAAGTTTGCTGTGGTGTTTCTCTTTCTATTATTTCTACTCATTATTGATCTATTTCATTCCTATTACTTTTACTCGTTTGCCAGAATAATGAGGCAGTGAAACAGGATCCAACAGATGCGTGATGCAGGTCAACTTCGACAAATGCAACGTCCCAAGTGTGGGAAAAATACCCACCTAGCTAATTACGCATTAAACCACACAGTTCTTGACCACTCCGGCTGTGAAAGGGATTTGGGTGTGAGTGTGACCTTCGACCAAGAAGTCGCTTTTACCGCCAGAAACCTTCGCACACAGTCTTGGGTATTATTTCTAAAGAGTAAACAACCGGAGCTCAGAAGTTACCCTTGTGTTGTGTTTGGCACTGGTTGGACCGCACGTTGATCATGTTCAGTTTTGGTCCCATCTTTACAAAAGGAAAACAAACTCCCTCGTGGCAATGCGGAGAAGTATGAGTAAAATTATTTAAGGACTTGGGAACTTACCGCACAGAGAAACTAACTTTCAACTAACTACAGAGACTAAAAAATAACATACATTCTCTGGAAAAACATAGACAGGATGAAGATATAATTGATTTTTTAATACATTTAGGGGATCAATAAGGGCGATATAGATGAAGTACATATATTAATCAAAACTGAAGTGAGAACTCGCAGCAACGGGGATAGGTTAGATAAATACAAGTTCAGAAAGGAAAGGGTCCATGAACAGGCTGGGGGGGAAGAGTGGAAGAACTGAGCAGGTGTTTAGTTAAAGCCAAACACAGTTGAGAGCTTGAAATGGAGGTTGGATGTATCAGTGGGTGGGAAGGGAATATAGTTAATAACCTACTCTCAGGAGCTGCCGTGTGTAGGCTGACTGCTCTCTTGTAGTCTCCTTATATCCTTGTGGATCTTTGTGTGAATAGGCTTACGCACACAGACAAACTGACCAAGAAACTCAAAACTTACAGAAAAACAGACATACAAACCAAGAACCACAAAACAGAAAGACACACATATAGACAAAGATATACAGACAAAGATAGACAGACAGAAAGACATACAAAGACATACAGACAGAAAAACAGACATACAAACCAAGAACCACAAAACAGAAAGACACACATATAGACAGAAAGATATACAGACAAAGATAGACAGACAGAAAGACATACAAAGACATACAGACAGAAAGACAGACATACAGATTAAGAAACACAAACAGACAGACTGGTGATAGGTGGCGAAAGATGTAAGGACGTGAACAGAGAGAGAGAGAGAGAGAGAGAGAGAGAGAGAGAGAGAGAGAGAGAGAGAGAGAGAGAGAGAGAGAGAGAGTGATGTGTGTCTATTTATCATCCAGATAGTAATTAATCGGTTCTCTTGTTCGCATTTATTATATTCTTCGTCATTTTTGCCATTTCATATTTTTCTGTTTTTTGTTTTCCTCTCTTTTTCCTTCTTTCGTTTCTTTTCTCTTTGTTTTATTCCTCCGTGTCTTCTCCTCCCTGCTGTTATCTTGCCCTCATTCCGCCTCCTGCCATTTCTCTCTCTCTCTCTCTCTCTCTCTCTCTCTCTCTCTCTCTCTCTCTCTCGTCTCCTCTTCCCTTCCCTTCCCTTCCCTTCCCTTCCCTTCCCTTCCCTTCCCTTCCCTTCCCTTCCCTTCCTTTACTTACTATCCATTCACCACCATTTCCATCCTTTCTCTTTTCTATTGTTCTCGTTTCTTCTCTTTTAAATTTTCCCTCCTCTCATTTCTTCCCTCTTCTCCTTTCTTCTCCACATTTTCTCCTCTCCTCTCCTCCTCTCCACTGGGTCTATCTAAAAGGCTTCCGTCTTCGCCTTTGGTATTAGGAGGAAGGAAACATTCCGCGCCAGACTCACTAAATAGAAATGGAACGAGTGTGTGTGTGTGTGTGTGTGTGTGTGTGTGTGTGTGTGTGGGTGGGTGTGTACCTTGAATATACATGCACTAGAGAAAATGTTATAAAGATGCCGAAGAAAGAAGAAATATTAGGCAGGGATCATCTTCTCTTGGGGCTTTCAGAAAACATAGTGACTGCCAAATGTCTTTCTCATGTTTTCATTGCCACGCGTAAAATAAAAAACAAAACTGACCGTCAAAATGTAAATGAAAACCCGATGAATTATATGTCTCGAAATCGACCGACAGAGACAGCCGACGACTATTGCATTTTTCGTAGCCATCTCAAAATACAAGAAATAGATAAAAAAAAATTAATATATAGAAAGTCAGTTGAATACACTTTTTAGGAAGATAAAGAGGAGAAGAATACACATGAAACCATAGAAGGATACCAAAAATATAACCTGATGAATATATTTGCTAGGAAGAAGAGGAAAAGAATGAACATGGAATTATCGATGGGTAGCAAAATAAAAAGCAAACACACACACACACACACACACACACACACACACACACACACACACACACACACACACACACACACACACACACACACACACACACACACACACACACCTGTATAAATAAATGAGCACGTCTGATGAAGTTGCACACCTTCACACGTCTCCCCCGACAACAAAGGCGGGACCGTGTTAGCACAGCGCCGTGGGCCGTCCTTCCGAGGCCTCCTTCTTCTCACCTTCTTGGGACACTTCCTGCCTCGCCCCGACACCAGACCCTCGGCCGAAATATCAAAGGAGCTCTTCCTTCGTTAACGTCTTCCCTTTTTTTTCCCCTATTGTCGTTTCATTATTATTTTGTATGCTAAAGTCTTCAATGTTTTAGCAGAGCGCCACCCTACAATTTTTGCTACATCTACTACTACTACTACTACCACTACTACAACTACTACTACTACTAATCACAAATACTTACGAAATACCATGACCACTACTTTTACCGCAGCAACCAGACTTTCTTATCATACACCGATAGAACATAACCCTTGCCCTCACTCCCTCTGCAAACACTTCAAAGACACATTGAACAAAGTCTTTCAAGAGCTTAGCATGTCGCCTTCTTCCTCCTCCTCTCCTCACCTGTCTCTCCCTCCTCGCAGCTTCTTTCCTATTATCAGAAACTGGATCTTCAGGGAGTGTTGTTGTATCATTGTTTGCTGAGCTGGGGACGTGTGAGGGGGGTGGGGGGGGGCAGGTTCTCATGTTCTATTGCGTTCTTGTTCGACTCTATTGATCTATCTATCTGCTTATCCGTCTGTTTAACTTTTTTTCTCTATCTCGCTTCCACTATTGTATGTTCTTTGTCTTGGTATATTTTGTTCCCTCCTTCACCTTTCTTCATTTCCTCGTATGTTTTCTCTAATAACTTTTAATCTCTGTATTTCATTTCCTATGTTTTTCTTTCTTTTCCACTTCCTCTTTTGTTTATTCCATGACTAACCTCGCTCCCTCGTGCCTCTCTGCCCCTTGGAATTTCTCTTTCTTTTACATTTTATCATTTTTCTTTCAAGCTTCCTCCATTTTCTCGTCACTTTTATTTCACCGCCTGACCCTTACCGGGCTTTCTCCCTCCCTTATCACATTTTCTCCTCCTCCAGTCTCTCCCCTTACCTTCTTCCTCCATTTACCCGTAGCCCGCATCACATTCTCGAAATTTCCTGTTAGAGCTTTATTTCGTTTTTACCTCCACGATCTATACATTGGAGGAAATATGGAGGTTATAAATCATCGTTGTTTCCTCTTCTTCCCTTTACACTATTCGATTCCCGGGCGGAGTGGAAAAATTTGGGCGGCTTTTCCGATACCCTGCGCCCCTGTCCACCCAGCAGTAAATGGGTACCAAGCATTAATCGGGGGCTGTCTCCTATAATTCCTTCCCTTTATGTCTCTCTCCGGCATATGACCACAGATGTTGCGCCGACTAAACGAAACTTTTATTTTTCCCTCTACTCTTTACTTCGTTTTTCTACCGTGCATCCCACATGAACGCACACTTATTCTTTCCCTTCATTTCATCCTTCATTTTCTGTCCTTTCCTTCCTCCCTTTCCCCTACTTTCCACACTGCTGCCAACCTCTCCATACCTTGCTGCTTTTCTTCTCGACCTCTATCTCTCCTTTCCTCCCTTTCTCTTACTCTCCACACTGCTGCCAACCTCTCCTTATCTTCCCTCATTCACCCTCATCCATTTCTTGTATCCCTCCCAAACGTGCTTTCAACGCATTTATCGTGTGTTATGTAATGTTTTTGGATTGCTTTTTGTTATTCAGAGATGGTATTATACTTGAACAGAAACAGTGAGAGAGAAAGGGGGGGGGTGTATGGGGGAAGGTGGATGTGTGTGAAGGGGGTAGTTGTGTGTGTAGGGGAATGTGGATCGTTCAGCAACTCAATCTTGCGTCCTGACACCCGCCTCCACCATGCGCCCTGTCCTCCCGCCCCCCAACCCGACTCATTCATCTTATTTTGTGCCGCGACACCAGCGAGCCCACAAAAAAAAAGTGCAATTTTCTGAGTAACAAAGAAAAGTATCATTTCATTCCTATTCCTATGACTCTTATTTAAGGATGATTTTTTAATATGTTTGATCCGTGCGCGACAAGCTAGAGTGTGACGGTCGTTCTCCCGCCGTCACACAGCTCAGGTGGGAATTATAATTACGCAAAAGACAGGTGTTTTACGTGAAGCCCCTGTATGACAATTTCAAATATAAACTTCCTAACTCACACTGCTATCTCGACGCCAGTCCTTCTTTCTCAATGGTAGAATAAACTGGAAGCGCCTGGAATGCCACACGCTACAGATATTATGTTAGAGGGAGCTACTTGCCACCGCCTACCTCCTCTGCCTTTGCCCCCGTTTTTTTTATTACAACAAAGGAGACAGCTCAAGGGCACAAAAAAAGGAAACAATAATAAAAAAAAAGCCCGCTACTTGCCTACACCCGCACCCCTCTGCCTTTCTGCCCTTCTTCCCCTTACTTCCCCTCACTTTCCCTCCCTTCCCCTCCTCCCTTCCCCTCCCCCCTCCTCCTCCCTTCCCCTTCTCCCTCTCTCCCTCCTTTCCCCCTCCCCCCCCTCCCTCCCCCCTCCTTCCTCCCTTCCCCTCCTTCCCTCCCTCCCCTCCTCTTCCCCCCTCTTCCCTCACTTTTCTCCCTCCTTCTCCCCCTCCCCTCACTCCCTCTCCCTCCCCTTCTCTTCATCTCCCTCCCGACTTTCCCCACCCCAGCAGGCAGGCGTCCCAACTTGTGCAAACAGTTAGAACATGAAATTGCGCCATGATCCCAAACTGTATGGCGCATCACTTGAGGTATTATAGAAACGAGAGGAAGGAGCGTCTCTCGCAAACTGCCTGGTGGAGAGAGAGAGAGAGAGAGAGAGAGAGAGAGAGAGAGAGAGAGAGAGAGAGAGAGAGAGAGAGAGAGAGAGAGAGAGAGAGAGAGAGAGAGAGAGAGAGAGAGAGAGAGAGAGAGAGAGAGATTTAACATTGGAATATCGTTGAAAATATACCTTTATATACAAAATAGAATAAAAATAAGATTCCGAGATCAAAACCTTGTTGAATAGAGCTGCGAATCCCCCTTCAATGCATACAGAATTTCCGCATTTGCTTTACGAGGGAAAAAAGGAAATACAAACGTCGGTTGAAATTATTCGAAAATCCTGAGGCGAATAACATGCAGACAAGATCTTGCCTTTCAATAACTAAGTCGCTTTTTCAATATCATGGACATTTATTTTTCAGTGAGCCATACGAGCACAGGGGCACTGAAGGTCAGCCTCTCGTATTCCATTAACGTTCATGAAATACAAAGCAACCCAAATATAGGAGCGTAACCTTTCGTGCTGCATCTACCGGGGTCACCTCATCTCTGGGGGACTGTTTTATTTAAATGCGAATCAAGAATCAATTCGTATAAGAAGATAAGTAAAAAAAATATCACCTGCTATGATGATTTTCAATTTTACTTCAGAAGTGAGATGAAAAATATTCTGACTAGTAAGGAAAGGGAAACACAGAGAAAGACTAGATAAAGAGAAAGGCAAAGCAAGCAAAAGAAGAGCCAAGAGAGAGAGAGAGAGAGAGAGAGAGAGAGAGAGAGAGAGAGAGAGAGAGAGAGAGAGAGAGAGAGAGAGAGAGAGAGAGAGAGAGAGTCTACTTCAGTTATGTCAAAAGTCACTCCGTTCTGGGTGCATGAAGTAAGCAAGAATATCTTTGAAATAGCATGAACTTGAACACTTCACTTTCCAATAAATCGCAAATAAGTCATCGCTGTGTGTGTGTGTGTGTGTGTGTGTGTGTGTGTGTGTGTGTGTGTGTGTGTGTGTGTGTGTGTGTCTGTGTGTCTGTGTGTCTGTGTGTCTGTCTGTCTGTCTGTCTGTCTGTGGGGGTGTGTGGGTGTGTGTGGGTGTGTGTGTGTGTCATTCGCTGCGGTCTGATCAAGTGCTGGACTCGCGGTTGCCAACTACAGTAGTACTCTTATTTTTGTGTATTTCACTGGTTCATATAGGTTGGCTGCTACTGTTGTGATATTGACGTAGTTCATTTATGTATTTGTTTATTCATTCACTCATTTTTATTTTTATTTATTTTATTTTATTATTTTTTTTTTTTTTTTTTTTGCATGGTATCTTGTCGAACACAGGTTAAGACCACTCGGATCCACTTATTCTCTCCTTCACCCCGAGCTCCTCCTCCTCCTCGTTTGGTTCAAGTATTTGTGAGCGTAATGAGAAGCAAACAGCTAATTACTGCTAACGACATTCACCTCTCATCCCATTATATCCCATTATGCTGCTGGTACATCGTCGGTCTTCTGCAGGACGAGAGTAAGTGCATGACGAGTCTGCCTTGATGATTCACTTAGTCGAAGCAATGTTATCCATCTTTTTTTGCTACTTTGCTTATCCTTCACGCGTTGGGCTCGTTTATAAAGCTGTTTCATGGCGTTCTTAGCACAGTCTCATATATCACTACCTCTGATTTTTTTTTCTCTTTTTTACAGCAGAGGAGTCAGTTCAAGGGCATACAAAAAGGTAACAAATGTGATTGGACGCGACCTTCAGTAATTTATTCTGCAAGATCACGAGGAAAACAAACCATCATAGTTTCTGATTCTACACGTTTTGCTTGCATATACTTACCATGAATTGTCTGAAAGAATTAAATTTCACGAAAGTCCCTTCACACGCTATTCTCCGGAACTCAATCCTCGCTTATTAGTTTTGCCTGACACTCGAGCGGTTTCCCATTGTCTTTATTTATTTTTTTTACAGCTAAGGAGACAGTTCAAGGGCGTAAAGAAAACTATTAAAAAAAAGCCCGCTCCTTATTGCTCCTGAATAGAGGTCAAAGGAGTGTCCAAAAAAAGAGGTAATCTGGTTGTCAGTAGATTGCACTTAATCACTTATTACTATTAAAACTTTTTCCTAATACTCAAAGAATCCTTGCATGTGATTATGTTAATGCAGACGCTTTTTTCATTATTTCCAACTGCAGAACCATTTAATTATAATACAAACTTATTTACAGGTATCGCCCCGAGTTCTTTTCTTGCCGACGGTCTTTTGAGAGCTTATATTTAACAATCTAAGCTTCGCCGTGTTGTAATTAGAAAGATTGTTGTAATTAGGAGCAGCGAGTAGCGGGCTTTTTTTTATTAATGTTTACTTTTTTGTGCCCTTGAGCTGTCTCCTTTGCTGTAAAAAAAAAAAAAAAAAAAAATAGTGTATACTGTTATCTGTTCATACGTTTATTGCAAAGCCTTCCAATGATTTATCTTCATAGGTTTACGTTAAAGTGATTAAAAGCACAACAAAATGAATAATTAGTATAACAGTCATTGGTGGCGGAACAGCGTGCAAAGGGGTGACTCACCTAGAAGCTCTCCAGACTGTTTAAACCGGTGATGTTACGCTTTTTCCAGTGTGCGCCTGTGTGCCCTTTCCTTGACATCTTTAAACACGGCAATGGAGTCAGTGTGTAAGTAATCCCGCGCATTCCTCAAAGGGAGTCTTTATTGACGGTGTTAATGTCAGGTTCAAGAAGGGAAAGATCTACAGTATACGATAATATGATCACGGGCTTAGCAAACGTGGCATATCTGACTTACTGGAGAGACGGGAGCGGCTGGTGGAAAGAAGGAAAGAAGGAAGGAAGGAAGGAAGGAAGAAGGGGTAGAAGGAAGCAGGGAAGGAAAGACGGAAGGGAAAAAGAAAAAGAAAGAAAGGAAAAGAAAGAAAGGAAGGAAAAGAAAGGAGGGAGGGGCGTAGAAAGAAAGTAGGAAAGCAAAAAAAAAAGAGAAAGGAAGAAAGAATGGGGAGTGAGGAAGAAAAATAGAAATGTTAGCATGAATTTACATAGAAACAAAATATCAGGTGAGATAAGGAGATGCAAATGAGACACTGAACAAGGTGTTGGAGGAAGAAGGAAGAGGAGTCCGAGGGGAGGGGAGGGGAGGGGGGAGGCGTGAGAGAGTCGAGAGGAAGAAGAAATTACAGGAAGACAGGAGAGGAAAAGGAAGGGGGAGGGGGTCAGGTCCGAGGCGGAAGACGTGTTCATTAGAATAGCTAATGAAAATAAACAAAGGTGAAAGCTGCTGAGATTCCTTCATTAATAAAGAGCGAGCAAGATAGAGAAGAGAGAGAGACAAACAGACACCGACAGAAACACAGACAGACAGACAGAGAGAGATACACAGAAAAAGACACAGACAGACAGACAGACAGACAGGCAAGCAGACAGAAAGACAGACAGAGATAGACAGAAAAAGACACAGACAGACAGACAAACAGACAGGCAAGCAGACAGAAAGACAGACAGAGATAGACAGAAAAAGACAGACAGACACACTTGTTCAATATATTCCTCTGTGATAGTTTCATTTGATAGTATTAGGAAGTTGGCATCAGTTGGCATGGCGACGCGTGGTGTCTCGTCCGTGTGCTGATAAGGAGAGTTCAGGGTTGGTTAGTCCAGAAATAGGATCATGTTCGTGTCGGAGGCCCAGTTAGATAGGCACTCGCATAGGACTGGATCGGTGACTGTGTGGGCTGTGAATTGATACCGTGTGTGTGTGTGTGTGTGTGTGTGTGTGTGTGTGTGTGTGTGTGTGTGTGTGTGTGTGTGTGTGGTGGGCGTGGCTTGGTATGTTAGGTCACAGCGGGATAAGAACATAAGAACGTAGGAGTCTGCAAGAGGCCGGTAGGCCTATACAAGGCAGCTCCTTTGACCCTAAGCTCCCGTGTATCTAACCCCACCTAATATCGCTGTCCATGAATTTATCTAATCTCTTTTTGAATGTGACAATTGTATTGGCACTCACTACATGACTGTTAAGCCTATTCCACTCATCCACAACCCTGTTAGTAAACCAATTTTTGCCTATGTCCCTGTTGAATCTGAATTTATTCAGTTTAAACCCATTACTTCGTGTCCTACCTGGTTCTCTTATCAACAAAACCTTATGAATATCCCCCTTATTAAAGCCCTTCATCCATTTATAAACCTCTATCATGTCTCCACGCACCCTTCGCCTTTCTAGAGAATGCAAGTTTAACTGTTTGAGTCTTTCCTCGTATGGCAAGTTTCTCAACCCCTGAATCATCTTAGTCATCCTCCTCTGCACTGATTCTAACATTTTGATATCCATTCTATTGTAAGGTGACCAGAACTGAGCCGCATAGTCAAGATAGCGTCGTCGACCTGTCATCTGCTCTGCCTGTCGAAAGCCCCCCGCCCTGCAAACACTCCTCAAGGCACTGGGACCTTTAACGCTGCCTGGGTGCCTTCAAAGCTGAGTGTCAGACTTCTGGACAATGTGAAGTGCATGTACGTGTGTTCTGTTTGCTGTGGGGCCATTTACAGAAGCGGCGAGCAAGGGAAAGAGTAAAAGCGTAAAAGCGGAAGGCAAAGGAACGAGTAAAGGAAGGAAGAAAAGGAGAAAATAAGGAAAGGAGGTAACTGGATCGCATTCCCTAGAGCTATAGACGAAAATGTGATGTTTATATTTGGCGTGCGGGAAACTGATGTCGCGTGAGAACCTTGGTGGGTACATGTCAGTTGTGAATGTGTTATAAAGACACCAAGGATGTATCGTAGGTGCTGTGGAGGGCATTATAGGGGGGTGGACCATGAGAATGTTGGGAAAACTGTTTTAAGTGAGAGACATGTTGGCTGATCAGGCTGGCCAACACACACACACACACACACACACACACACACACACACACACACACACACACACACACACTCATTTCTCCTGACCAGCACAACACGGGAAGTCACACAGAAGGACACAGACGATATGCTTATCATCCTTCGGTAATGCCATTGGTGCTGAGTGGATCGCCGCCCGTAACGAGGAGATAATTGCGAGTCCCGACAAATCACCTGCATCGGTCGCATCTTCTCGTCCACATGTGTTCGTCGGCGTGTCCGCGGCCTACACGCATAAGTGGTTTAAATTTAATCTGATTATCTGCACAACAAATTAAACGTCAACACACTAATTGCCTGTGTATTTGTAAAGGGAGCTATTCTTTTCACCAACTGGAATGGGGTTAGAAGAGAAGGGTAGGGTAGGGGAGGGAGGTAAGAGTTAGGTCGGTTTTAAAAAGGGAAATAGAGAAATGAAGAGAAAGCGAGGAAAAGATCGATTTTTTTACCCTTAACTTACCTCTACTACTGCTACTACCACCTCCAATGCCCTTATTACCTCTGTTTTACTGCTTTTTCTACCCCCCCCCCTCCCCACCACCACTTACATAACCACAACCATCAATATCACACACAATCCATTACTGTCGCCACCGCCATAATTACCAACACCCACAATATCGCTATCAATAAATTCACATCTGCTTTCGTCGCCACTGTCACAGCCTTAACAAGTACCACCGTCCTGAACAACAATAACAACAACAACAACAACACTTCCATCCACCTCCCCCCCTCCCTCCCTCAGTCTGCCCCGAGATCTCCTCAAGTATTCTCAAGTCTTGCGTTGAGGGCCTCCCCGGTGCGCTGCCCTCGGGCGTGATTGCTGTGTGCCTCAGTGCTGGAGCCTCGTGACCAATTGAGGCAGCGTAGGTCAGAGGCTCAGTGTTTTTCAGGGTACGGGTCGCTGCGCAGTACTTCGGCGCAGTAGAGAGTCGCAATGAAGGAAACTGACGTATGGAAGGACATCAAAATAATCATTAACCTTCTTTCTCCCTGTGCCCCAAAGCAGATGACAAGCCATAAGAGAGAAAGAAAATGAGGTTCAATGAATATCCTGGAACAGCGTCGACTTCTTGGAGGAAGACCCTTGGCGTCGTGTGCCCATCATCGTGAAGACGGAAGTAAACACCAGCGAGAATGAGCCAGGAACACAAGGGTCACTTGAAGGCCAGAGCTAAAGAAAACAAGGAACGATAGAAGCCGGAGAGTGAGTGAGTGGCCGAGGTAAAGAAGGACCGGAGGAGAGCAGGAAAGAAATATCTTAACTTAGCCCCCAAGGAATAGCATTTGCCGGGCTAAGAGCTGAGGGCAAGACGAATACCAAGAGAGAAGTGAGTAAGCGTGGAAGGCAGAGGAACGAGTAAAGGAAGGAAGGAAAGGAGAAAATAAGGAACGGAGGCAACTGGATCGCATACCCTAGAGCTTTAGACGAAAAGAGAACCAGAAGCAGCCAAAGAGTGTGAAGACGTGAGTGGGTGAGTCTGGCATGAAGAAAAGGAAGGAGAAAGGAGGTAGCGAAATATTGCGCGGAGGGACGATGATAACAATTAACATTAGTGAGATGACGAAAGGATACAACCGTGATGACATTAGAGCAATTAGGTAGTTAATATGGGAGAAAGAAGAGCCTTTGGTCGCATCTTAACGTCTACCCCTCCTACATAATTATGCTGTAAAGGAGGCACTTGAGCTACATGGGACTTAGCATACTTGAAGAATGGACCTGTGTCATTCACCCATGTGCAGTCGCTTGAACTTCCTGTCTTACTGTATGATTGTGAGACTGGTCATGAACTATGGACATGATTAACCGAGTTGCTGCCTGAAGTGTCTACGCTGAATCATTGATTTCGCTGTAATGACTTTGCGTTAGTCAAATCAGCAGTTACTCCATCAGTCTAAATGGAGACCTTTTATGTATCTGCAAAGTCTGTGAATTCCAACCGCCATGGGTCATGTTAGACAAGCTGACCCATCTCACCAAGTAGCTTAAGGAAGAGACAGTCCCGAGTGGAGGGGCCGAGGTGTCGCCCGTGGCTCAGGCAAATCGATCGACCTGCCATGAAGGACTTAGGACGGGAAGGGAGTGAGCATGAGGACTATCTCCGTAGAATACCCGGAGGTAACATCATAGGGTGGGTGAGGTGACGCGCCCCCCGCTTCATTCTCCTGTTTGATTGATTGACTAATAAGAGAAAAAGAATAGAGGTAGGATATGCAGTATAAAGTGGTGAGAGAGAGAGAGAGAGAGAGAGAGAGAGAGAGAGAGAGAGAGAGAGAGAGAGAGAGAGAGAGAGAGAGAGAGAGAGAGAGAGAGAGAGAGAGAGAGAGAGAGAGAGAGAGAGAGAGAGAGAGAGAAGATTCAACGTTAAATAAAGAAGGATGAGCTGGAAGCGAGAGAAAAGGGGAAAGGCGAAAAGAGAAAGTGAGAGAGAGAGAAAAATGAGAGTGTTGTTATTGTGTGTGTGTGTGTGTGTGTGTGTGTGTGTGTGTGTGTGTGTGTGTGTGTGTGTGTGTGTGTTTGTGTTTGTGTGTCCACCTTCTCAGACTCCCTCGAGTATATTTTTTTTTCTTATCCTCCTCCTCCTCCTCCTCCTCCTCTTCCTCCTCCTCCTCCTCCTCTTTTTTTTTTCTTTTCCTCCTTGCACGATTATCTAGCTTGGAAAATATACGCAAAGACAGTGAATAAAAATACTTAGGTGAAGAACGACAGGAATTAAGAGAGAGAGAGAGAGAGAGAGAGAGAGAGAGAGAGAGAGAGAGAGAGAGAGAGAGAGAGAGAGAGAGAGAGAGAGAGAGAGAGAGAGAGAGAGAGAGAGAGGAAAGAAATTAAACAAAAGCGAGCTCTTCATTGTTTTCTCCTTTTATTTGTTTACCCCGCCACCTCGCCTCTCCAGACACACACACACACACACACACACACACACACACACACACACACACACTTTTCACAATGCTTTCCATCCCACATTTTTTCTTGTTGTTATCTGCCCTGACTTAAATTACAATACGGAGGTTGCTCGTCCCTTACTTCGGCTGCCTATCTATTGTCAACTCTACGGACGATATGACCCGCTTAAGCTGATATCTAATTAACGCCATTATATGCTATTTTTAAACCTTCTTTGCTGCCAAATTCATATCGCCATCTTCCTGTCTCTGCATAGTGTATTAAACATTTATTCCCTTCAACGGTGCAACTGTGGCTATCGTAGTGTTTCCAATTTCGACTCTGAGCTTCACAAAGAGAGCTCTGATTAAGCCTTATGAACAACATATGTGGATAGTTATTGTTTTGTAAGTAGTGTTAGACGGATTGAAGACGTTGGCCTACACGCTGTTTTCTAATGAAGGCTTAAAAGTGACATTCCAGAGGGCGTAAATACTCAAAAAGTTGACTGGTGGCGATGCAGGGAGAAAAGAGTGATTCAAGGGCTAGACTGATTTAAGACGTTGAACTACACACAGTTGTCTAATGAAGGCTTTTAAATAACATTCTAGAAGTTGTAAATACTCTAAAAATGGAAATAACTTTAGACTGTTGATGATGCGGAGATGAAAGAGCGATTCAAGATTTAATACGCTGAACTACGCACAGTTTTCTAATGAAGGCTTATAAATGACATTCTTGAGGCCGTAAATGCTCTAAAAATAAAAGGTTACAAAGCTGGTGATGCGGAGAGGAAAGATTGAGCCAAGTCGAACCGGACAGGACCAAAACCAGCGGATGCCACGGAGGCCTAAGGCTGGGCTCCCGGGACTCAGACTTGGGCGGAATGAAGAGGGTTTGTTTTCAGGCTCATACAATATTGATGGACCCGTTTTCTCTTGGAGTGAAGCTCAAACACAGAGCTTGTTTAGTTACAGTGAGGAGTGTGGCCTCTCCCCCCCCCCCCCCACACACACACACACACCAACCATCTCGCTCTCAGCATCAGGGTCACTGGGTGGTAATCTCAGATGCTTCCAGATCTCACATCAACAATTTCCAAAGAACATAAGAACATAAGAACGTAAGGAGTCTGCAAGAGGGCCAAAAAGGAGAACAGTCGGGCTCTAATGAGTGGGGTTTTTTTAGTTCTTGTTACAGAAGAAGGGCCAGACTACCACCAGGGTCATAAAACTACCCATGGAAAAGCTCAAAACTCCTAAGAAGACCTTATGAAGTATTTGAGGTCGGGCGCCGTAAAGTTAAGAATATGGGCTAATGATTCACTGAGCCATGCATCATCACAGATCATTTCTTCAAGTAGTAGCTCACAGCCTCAAGCAACAAGCCTGCAACCTATATTTAGAGCCACTCGATTCCAGCACATCACAATATATCTTAGCAGCAGCAGTGTTTTGCAGATTTTGATTAAGTGGAATTGAGGTTCGTCATAATTATATCTTGGTAGAGAAACCGAAGTGAGTGACATGTATACTTGTTTTTATATATAGCTCCATAAATGACAGTGCCGAGGTACCATGATGGGCACTGAAAGGGTACAACAAACGTGTGTCCTCACCTGTACTAGGAATCGATCACTTCCATCAGCGTGAGAATTGGATTAAAGTCCTACGTTGAAACTAATGCCAACTAAATGTTAACTTTTAAATTGACGCTGTTTTTTCTATCAGCATGTGAGTCGCCTGAGTTCCCTGGTGGGGCGGTAGGCCAAAGTCAGTATGCACTCAGTAGACATAAATATATAATCAGGGCTGGGATGTCTTGCGCACGACACGCCCTAGATAATTCATCGGAGCACCTTCCCTCTCGCGCTGCGCTGCCTTGGTGCAACCGCCACACCCAAGACCCCGTCACCGCACCCAACGCTCGCGCGGCAACATCACGACGTGCTTCTAAAGGCTTGTTAGAATTGTAAGAGACATCAGGAGTGGCAAAAACCAGGAGGGACTGAATTAGAGCTTATATCGGAGCAGAGTGAAAAACGTCAAACAAAGCTAGAACACTGGGAGAGGCGTTATTCCTACAATGGATTAATATTTGTCAGTAATGATGATAATGAGTATAGTTTTACATAAACCATGACGTGAGAATCTTCGGAAATATATCATTTTCGTCGCAACTCGCTATTAGAGAAAAATATCAAGTGAAACATTAATGGTATTATGATGATTATAATAGTAATAATAATATCGATGATGATAATAATAATAATAATAATAATAATAATAATAATAATAATAATAATAATGAACATATCAAGATAGGTTGAGATATCCCATTGACAACAGACCATATCAAGACAGGGTGTGTGTGTGTGTGTGTGTGTGTGTGTGTGTGTGTGTGTGTGTGTGTGTGTGTCAGTCCCCTAGGAAATGCTTTATGAAGGACATCAGTGGCGGATGTAATTATCATATCTCCTTCATCTGAAGCTTTGCCTCCGCCCCCTCCCCGCCCCACGCCGCCACAGCCAGGGGAAGGCCGCTCATAAGGATACACATACCCCCCCGCGCCGCCCACAGAGCCCCACTCCCCCAGGAATACCCGTGGGTGTGGCTTCTATTATTGATGTTGGCGACGGTGGAGTTTGCCGGTGTGTGGAGGCTCAGGTGTGAATGGTAACTGGTGTATGGAAGTGTTCGTGTGTGGAGAAAGTGGTGTAAGAAGGATCTGGGAGAGAGGAGGGAGAGGGCGGGGCTGGAGAGGCTGAAGGGCTATGCAAAACGACTGTTGGACTAAGTGGTAGTGGAGGTGGTTTTATTAGCATTATTGCCATTATTATTATTATTATTATTATTATTATTATTATTATTATTATTGTAATTGTCATCAGTAGTAGTATCAGTAGTAGTAGCAGTAGTAGTAACAATAGAAGTAGTAGTAGTAGTAGTAGTAGTAGACAAAAAAGTAGTAACAATAATGATAATAATAATAATAATAATAATAATAATAATAATAATAATAATAATAATAATAGTGATAAAGTTAATAGTAATAGTGATAAAATAATAAGATTGAGAATAGTAATAATAATAATAATAATAATAATAATAATAATAATAATAATAATAATAATAATAATAATAATAATAATAATAATAATAATAATAAAAACACTAATAATAATAAGAATAGAAAATTGTTATAATTTTAATATTGATAGTAATAATAATAATAATAATAATAATAATAATAATAATAATAATAATAATAATAATAATAATAATAATAATGATATATAAAAATAATATTAGTAATAATAATATCTTTTTCTTATTCTCCTATAGTATTTTGAAATAGTCAGTAAATAATAAGGTTTTATCATAGTACTTCATATTCCCTGCATCGTGTTCGTGGCGCCGTTGCAAAACCCCGAGACGTGGCAGGAAGACGGCCAAGAGGTCCCCGTGACTAGCCTGATACTGCGGCGATGAGAGGCGGGAATACTTCATGTGTGTGTGTGTGTGTGTGTGTGTGTGTGTGTGTGTGTGTGTGTGTGCACTGATTAATAACCATTATACTTTTCATTGCGACTGATACCACACAAGCTGTTAACGATACCTGCACATGTTTCTCGTATATTCTTGGGATGGCGTAGAATTTGTTCATATTTTTGACATTCTTCCACTTAACCACTGTCTCCACCGTCAACATCACCTTTATTATCATTTCCATCATTCCATCATCGTCACTGTCTAACATTCACACCACTTCCAGCACTATGAGCTAATTGCTTTCTGCCGTCTGATAGCGTCCGTGACCCGATTGTGAGGAAGTGGACGCCCAGTAAGCAGTCCCTCGCCACCCGGTAGATAAATTTCAAGGACACTGCTCATGGCACCCATTGTCTGCCTGAGGTCAACATTGTACATGATTATCGTTACCTCAACATTCTGTAACCTTGTTGCCTATCCCACCTGTGTGTGTCGAGTAGCCAGATCACAGATAAGGGGACGACAGGGTAGGAATCAGGTCACTGTGATGGTACTAACATTTGGCGAGTCAGCGAAAGAGATTGGGGAGCACCAGGTCAACGTGGGTGATGGTGAAGATGAGTTGGGTCAAAAGTTTTGGCAACACAAACAATGAGTGATGATGATGAGGCGTCAAGGCGAAAACTTAGGCACTATGAGTCCACAGTGGATGGTGGTGATGGTGTCAGACCGAGAGTCTGGGCAGCACAAGGCCACAGTGAGTGATCGTGACATCAGTAACTGGATGATGCCGGACAGCCGCCAGCACCACCTCCATGCCGGCCACCACCTCGCCGAAGGGACAGTTGAAGGAGCCTCCCGGCCTGCCTTTCGTGCAGATGCCAAAGCCGTGCTGGTCGACGAATTTGCTGAGTGGGATGAGGAGTCCCGTTCGCGGCTCACCTCTGTACTCGTCCCCCCACTCCAGGTCCGCCATCAACTCCTTGGTGCCCTGTTCTCCGCTCTCAGTCACGTACTCCTCGCAGCAGAGCGTCTCCTTGGCGTGGCCTTGGTACGCCACGTGGCTGAAGGTCGATCCAATGTAAGAAGGCCCCATCGTGCCCATGCACAGGGCAAAGAACTGTTGTGCGCGGCGCAAGCAAGTCCACAGACTTATGTAGACGCGGCCCAGACAACTGCCGCCGACAGCAAGCTCAAGGAACACCTCGGACGGCACCTGGGTAGATGGAGGACGTAAGAGACAGTGGCCTAGATAGCCCTGAGGGTAGATTTGTACATTTACGATAGATTTACAGTAATTGTATGTATTTACATCAGTGTGTATATACAGCAATGAGCACATCTATGATTGACTTGTGGACGATGTATATATTTACGAACTACGCTGTACTCAGGCAGCACATTAACTATAAACACACAGGTGTGAATAACCACCAGAACAACGTGTACATACATTGAAAGACAACTATTCCGGACTTAATGTTATACAATAATGGTAGCAGTTGGTGAAATGTAAATCGGAGAGAAATCAGGTAACAACAACCAAAAGTAAATTAGGTTCGATTTGAAATGGAGAGCAAGTAATAAGTTAAGTAAAATAAATGCTTCCAACTTTTTTCATAAACTGAAAGCCCAAGGGATAGAGGGTATATTTTTAAAGTGAATCAAGGCGTGCAGAGTTCAAGTAAACGGGAATAAATAAAATCGGACTGGGCTTGCGTTACTATTACAGTGGCGTTCCACAGGGATCAGTCGTAGGTCGATTACTATATTTTATATATATCAACGATTTTGACTGCCGGGTAATCGGTGACATTAAGTTTATTGATGTCAAAAAAATAGGACGACTAATCAGATCAGATAATGACGCTGTGATCACGAGAGGGACAAAGTGGCCTGTATAAGTGGTCCAATAAAGGGATGATGCTGTTTCACATCGACAAATGCAACGTTCTAAGGAAAAAATAGTCCTCAATTCTTGTTCACTCCGGCTTCGAAAAACACCTGGATGTTCGTGTAAGCCCTGACATTGGACTCAGAAGCCACAGTATAACCTCCAGAAACGATGAAAGCACAAACAAACGTTACGCACCTGGAAAGACAAGTGTCCGTCTGCAGGGTGGGCGGTGGAGTGCATCAGCAGACGGCCTTCACGGTAATCCAGTCTCATGCGGCCGGCGCCATAGTCCTCCTCCGCCAACTCATGCAGCGAGGCGTGAATGCCGTGACTGCTTGCCTCTGCGTCCTCCTCGAATGCAGCGTCGTTAATATTCATGTCCTTCATTTTCTTTACAATCTCCTGCGATTTGTTTGGTAGCCATAGTTCATTTTCTTCATCCAGAAGTTTTAGTTTATCCTCGCACACCAAGATGTCCTCAACGCTGCAGGCGTCTTGGACGTCGGCTGACAGGAGGTCGACCTTCTCCTCCAGATTCAGCACCTGCTCGCCGTCAAGGGAAATTTTTATTCCTATCATACATGTAAGACTGACGCTGTAACTGTGCCTTCACCAAACAGATTTCAGGTTCATGAACGCTATGCTGAAACTCTACTCAGGTACTTACCGTAACTTTAGCCACGCACGTTTGCTGGCTAACTTTTTTTTCTTCAGGTTAAGAGACCCAGGTATAAAACTAAATTCTTGTGAAAGGAGACAGAAGGAAGCCGTGCGTGTGTGTGTCAAAAAAGTTCAAGAAGTGTCGAAACTCCTTCAAACTCTATTGAGAATATATACCCGCTTCACCTTGATCGCTGGATAATTATAGGAGCAGTGTATCTCTCTTGGGCCCGGCAGCCCCTCACCGCCCAGCCGTTCTAACTGTGTGTGAGCAGCCTGCCGTACTCTCCGTCCAGCGTGATGGACGTAAATGTAGTATATCTTGCTGCCTTACTCCCCTTTGAATTAGTCACCCGTCTGTGCATCTAATTCCTTGACAAATATGATCGAGTAACCCACCTGTTTCATTTTGGTTGTCAGATATTCATAAATGTAGTTTATCTCGCTTCGGCCCTGCAGCACCTCGCCGTTGAGGCGCTCCAGCTCTTGATGCAGGCGCTTCTTCTTATTCTCCATGATAACCTTCGTGGGCATCACCTCGTGGCCGTGCTGGTGGCTTGCGTACAGACACAGAGAGCACAGAGCCAACTCGCACTCCGTGCACCAGAAGCGTTGCTCCTCCTCGTGGATCGTACACGACCCGAACTGCCGGAGGTTGTCAGTTTAAGGACCCGTGGAGCCACGTACAGTTGAGGACAAAAATATCTACCTACAGTAAAGTCGCTGTGACTTAGCTCCTTTCTGCCCAGCAAGTTAGAAAGGAGTTGGAGGAGGAAAGTAGGGGGCGAGGAAGGAAGAAAGCGTGCCCTAACACACCCTAAAGCATCGACATATCGGAGCTAACACGACGGCAATGTCATCTAGCGACAAAATCTGTAGACTTAGTTGACAGGTTTATTGGTTCATCAAATAGATTGTTGATAATCAATTTCTAGATTGATAAACTTACTTTATTTTTGTAACATTAAATATTTATTCCTCAACTTCATTTTTCATCATAGATTTTTCTCATGACATGAGTGCTGAGTGAAATGGTGCGTGCCAACAGCTGAGCAAACCCTCTCTGTGGTGCCCACCTTGATCTCGCTGTAGCTGGAGGAGAGGCCGACGAGTGGGTAGCAGATGGGCAGCTTACTGACGTCACTGATGCTGGCCTTACTCCGGCAGGTGGGGCAGGGTAGGCTTCCTCCGGAGATGTCGTGAACGGCGTTTACACAGACGCGGCAGAAGGTGTGGCCGCAGGGGAGCACCAAGGGGTCACGGGTGCCTTGTTGGTAGACTCTGAAGCACACGGAGCAAGTCACCGCCACGTCCATCTTTTCATAGCGCTCGTTGGTGCTAGAGGAGACACGATGAACACCCAAGCCACTTCAACCAATATCAAATCAGCGCCTGAAATAGCGTAGACAAATTATCGATTAGGAAAACATTTGGTATACTTTTAAGCACAATGAGCAAGTCACTGCCTCCTCCGTCCCTCCATGGCGTCTGCATCAACGTTGCCAAATTATCATACTCAGAACATCGCAATTATCAGTTCTAGGGATCGAAACTTTTCTACCCACACAGATAACGAAATTCCAGTTAAAGTTATCGTTAAAATCATTACTTATTGGTGTTTGTTTGCGATAGCTGTGAGTCAGAAATCGGAAAATGCGATGTGCTGAGTGGCTGAGTACGATAATTTGATAACGCTGGTCTGCATCGCTACTTGGTGCGTTGATCGTCCCCAACGTCACTTCAGCTTATATCAAACTCGCAATAAAATACATTAATCGTCTGTTCTAAAAGTCATCGCTAGTGCCACTTGTCCTTGAAGCGCTGTGCCCTCATTGCATGTTAGCGGAAAAGCAATAACCCTCAGATCAATTTCACTTTGTCTCAACTCAACGCCAGAAAGAAAATAAATAAGCGTTTTGACTTTGAACATAGCAACGTTGGTCACCCTCTCAAGCACGCGCGACGTAACCTGTAACCTTTGACCTCTATTCAGGAGCAGTAAGTAGCGGGCTTTTTTTATATTTTTCTTTACGCCCTTGAACTGTCTCCTTGGCTGCAAAAAAAAAAAAAAACACGATAGCCGTCCATGCCGTTTCACTATACTTTAACGCAACCGAAATTGACCTCTCTTTTGGCCCCTCATAACTTTTGTCTCTGTAGGAACAACCGGGCTTTTTTTTTTACACCCGTTTTATTTGTTGCCCTTGAGTTGCTTCTTTAGATGTAAAAAAAAAAATCACCTGCAATAACGTAGAGTAAGTTTCCGGCCGTAAAATAATTGTTTGTGATACATTCCGCCCATAAAGTGTTACCCCATATGTAGCACAGTCTCTTTTATCGCCCTCCTCCTCCCTGCGGCCTGACACTTTCTATCCTCTATAAAGCCCTCTCACGCTGCTTTCTTTGTTTATTGCTACTGTTTTTGTTGTTATTGTAGTTGTTGTTGTTGTTGGTTTCGTTGTTGTTGTCACTGTTGTTGTTGTTATTGGTTTCGTTGTTGTTGTCACTGTTGTTGTTGTTGTTATTTGTTTCGTTGTTGTTGTTTGCTTGTCCTCCTAGTAGACGTCAGATGCATTGTTCACGGGTTATTTTTATCGCATTGCAACCACTTCCACCATCACCGCATCCACCTACCTCCATAATTATCTCCGTTTGTTTGTTTGTTTGTTTTTGTACCACCATCCTCATTGTTACCCCCACCACTATCACCACCACCACCACAGAACTACAGTACCACCTCTACCTCTTTCACCACCTCTACCAACACCATCACCGCATCCACTACCTCAAGAACTATCTCTGGGGTTTTTTTCTACCACCCTCATTGTTACCCCCACCACTACCATCACCACCACGGAACCACATTACCACCTCTGCCTCTACACCATCACCATTACCACCACCACGACTATCACCACTACCATCACAACCGTTACCACCATCACCACCATATTTCCATCACAACTTATCACCACTGCCACCAGAATCAACAATGCCCCCACCATGAATCCCTCCCCCACCACCAGTCCTATCACCACCGTCATCCTCATCCTCATCACCACAACACCAACAACAACATGATAATCAACAATGGATCACTTCCCTCACTGTTTAGTTTTATTATCACCCGCATGTCAAATTATGTCAAATCTGTCTTATCACCGACCAGTCAGTCGAATTATAATTATTTGGTTTCGAACTTAAATGATAAAACGCAACTTTGCACAAACTTGGATGAACTTACCCTTGACACAGAATTAGGGAATGAACTCAGTGATAAAGAAATGATAAAGACTGCGTCATTAAGATAAGGGAGAGAGAGAGAGAGAGAGAGAGAGAGAGAGAGAGAGAGAGAGAGAGAGAGAGAGAGAGAGAGAGAGAGAGAGAGAGAGAGAGAGAGAGAGAGAGAGAGAGAGAGAGAGAGAGAGAGAGAGAGAGAGAGAGAGAGAGAGAACGGACTCACCACAACCAATCACATGATAAGAGTAATGTCTAGCATGTTCAGTTGATCAATATCTGTAAACAATGCTCAGTGATATGTAAAACAATAATAAAAATGAGAACTTAGAGATTGCTAGTTTTTTTACTCTAGGCTTTTGAATAATCAGCTATGTATGGTTGTATTATGGAACCTTAAAGATTGAAGAGCTTCGATAACTAGGCACTTTTGTTACGATGCCTCTTTTCCCTCATTTTTTAAGTAGTACAACACCATTTTGCCGCTGCCACAAAGTTTATGAATGCGTCAATATCAAATACAATACTACAGCCTGCATAAACGGGTCTATCAATGAGCTTTACAGAATTTGACAGTTTGATATATACCTTCTTTCAGAGGGCTCACTATTTTTGCACTATTGTACTTGTTATTATTATTAAGTAGTAGTAGTAGTAATAGTAGTAATATTAGTAGTAGTAGTAGTAGTAGTGGCTGTAGTAGCAACAGTAGTAACAGTAGTGGTAATAGAACAACTACTACTACTACCAGTTCTACTTTTTGTGCTCAACTTGTTACTCCACCAGCATCTCCACCACCACATTGCCATCGCTGCTATAACCTCCACCACCTTCTGTCACCGTTGTTACTTCCCACTACTGCCACAAACGCTTCTTTCCACCGCCTCAGCCACTACAGACTTACTTCAGAGGACAAGACCAGCGGTGCCACGGACTTCCAGCGTTGAGGGAGCCTTGTTTGCGACTAGCGTTCAGCAGAGCCGTGTTTACTTATTTGTTAGACCGGTCACAACACACCAGCCGGGCAGTTGGTACAGCCCATCACCGCTATCATTTAATCAGGCTGATTTGTTCATTATTATCTGATAAGAGTAAGTGTCCAAGGAGTGGTGACCCATTAGAGTCTTTGGATTAAACTCTTACAAGGAACAGAGGTATACTGGCAGGTGTCGGCAAGCGCTCAATATATATTTTTTTCCCTTTTTCCCTGCCGCCTTCCTTCTTACAATAACGGCTTTTCAAACTCCGTGTAAGGAGGCGCAGCACTGTCCCATCCGGTCCCTCGGCGTGATGGAGACGAAAATGCAATACCTCTCCTTTGTTTTCTTAAGGGGTCATGAATTGAGCACTACGGCATTTCATTCAAATAATTCAAATAAGTTCGCATGAAAAAATTCTGAAAGAAGAAAGAAGTTGTGTTCGCGTTGCTATTACTCTTCCAAAACAGAGCCGTTCTGCAAACCTGGCACCCCCAGTTTCAGCTTGCCGACTTATAATGCAAAAGTGAGCGAAGTCAGATTTCCAGTGACATGTGACCCTTCTGGTGATTGAATGAACCGCACATGAGTGTATCGAGATGGAATTGCGTCGACAAGGCCACAGAAACGTAATACGATTACACAAACAAAAATGCAGCCAGCATTCACTCGTAGTCTGTAAGTGTATGTGTATGTGTATGTGATCACAGACAGACTCACGGCATAATTATAGTCTGTTTTTTTTTGTGTGTGTTTTTTTATCGTGTACGCAACATAATTCTCTTTATTCCTTTTTGCGCTCTTCTTGGCATTTAAAAAAAATTTGAGGCATCATATTTCTAACCAGCATAGAAATAAAAAACGAGACTTGGATCAATTAGCTATTATAATTGACCTTGTAATTCATTACACAATTATTAGTAATTGTAATTGCATTTGTAATTCAACTTAAAAAATATAGCCCCTGCAACTGTAATTGTAATTTGCCGATTAGTTAGCATCAAATTAATCCAAGAGTTTACATTACAAAATGTTCTTATAAAGAAAATTATAATTTTAAAACAATTTTTTTATATGATGTTGCCGCGCCCACTGCGGAGGTCTAGTAGGTGAGGAGCAATGGGGTTCACGGCACACCTTTGTTAGCTGCTGCACAAAATCATTTGATTAAGTAAAAAGCCTCTTTGACAAAAGTAAAAATAAATTACCCAAGGGCTTGGGCAACGATGTACGTCCCTAATGATGAAAGAATGTCTGGGAGGGGAGCACAGTTTTCAAATTTGGCTGAAAATGTTCTTCTGGCAACCCTGCCCATAGTTGCCTTCCCTCGCCCACTCCGCGTAACACATTGTAATTATAATTTAGGGTTTCTGTGCACCAAGTAGTTGATTTTGTAGCTGTAATTGTTAAGATGTGATTGATTTTGTTTAACTATTATTTGTGTAATTAATTCAAACATGACCGCAGCCCACAGTGTGTCCGTTCTGTTCCCGTCGTCACCCCTCCGAACTTTTCTCTCTTGTTTGCTGGAATTTTATTTTGTTACTGATTGGGATGCTAATTGAATCAGGAAATTCTTTCATTTGTATGCGATGAAGGTTTGATTGGTTTTACATGCGACTCGCATTTTTTCAACATCATAGAGTTTTAGCAAGAAAACTGTGCCCCGCCCATTACACATGCAACACGCTTCGTTGGCGTGGGAGTCTGTGTCCGTGCATTTCTTATAAGAATACAGACACCCCTTGTTGTGGTGGATGTGTTTCATACATTAGTACTTCTCAAGAATGAAAAGAAATATCTATTCCTTCAAAAGCATGTTTCATATAATTAATATTTTTTTGTCTGCATTAACTTTTGAGGGAAAGTAGATTTAAATAAAATTACACAGTTATAGTTATATTCTTAGCTTCAGTATGCTTGACTTGTTAAATTAAAGCTACCTAATATTTATTAACTAATGTTTTAGTGCAGTCATATCAGTGTGCATGTTTTTTTTTCTGTTTTTGCAACATGTGTATTTGCATGAAAATTAATTTTGAATGCTTTTGAGTGTATAATCATCCTAAGCCTTGCTATCAATATGACATGCGTCGTTGTAACACTCCTTTAAGTGGTAATATCGTGCATTGCATAAGGTTTTTGGGCATTTCCGGCAGAGTTGCTGTACGTATAAGATTAAATATTCGCCAGGTGTTTGGGTCAAGCTGAGTCACAGAATGGAATATAACTTGATAACGTATTTCAGTTTTAAACACTTTATCTGACTGCATAACCCCAATTAATATCATGGAACTTGTCTTTCAGGCTATTGCGTATCAACTAAACACGGAAAAATGTCAAGTGTTTGGGAGGAGGCCTTGTGCCTGCCGTCACGCCGCTGGGCTGCTGTTTTTTCCTAGTCTTCCTCGCTGTGGCGTTGTTCCTCTTTTCTTTTGCACACACCTGCCATATCGAATCCACTTAGACTTATCGTTGCATTACAATATGTATCCTCCCACGCCTCCCTTCTATTGAGGAGGGAGATTAAGCTTTCGTAATGTTAGCCTGACTGTCTGTTTGCTTATCTGTCCGTTATCACAAGATCTTATAAACGTATTGACGCAGTCACCAAATACACATAAAAACACCTATAGAGGATTATCTCAAAATGGTTAACTTTTGTGAATACTGACTGAAAGATGGCGATTAAATTATAAAAATGAATTGATTGACTCAAGAACTTAACTTATAGCATCCGTATGAGAAAAGAAACATCCCATAGATTGAAGGAAGACCAAGTTTGTTTCTTACCAGAACCCGAAATGATTCAGCGATGGCCCAGCCCTGATCACGAATATTTCAAGTGCGTGACAAGAGGAAACTTTGGGGGGGTCCAGCCCAGGCCATGAATGTTGTGTTACTTCCCGGCCGCAGAGGTGTCCGGGCCCTCGTCCGATAAAATATGATTAAAGTTGGCAAATAAGAAGGGCGATACGTATTCCTTGGTTTCGTTTATAGTGAAACTGCGAACGTCAATTATTACCTTATGCATTGTGTGTGTGTGGGGGGGGGATCGTGAAACTTGGAGAATCTTGACCTTTCAGTTTCGAGCCAATTCATCACAAAAAAAAAATAGACCCAGAAAAAAATAGTTAAGCTTAAAGTTGTTCTTCCCAAGGGAGTAAGACATTTCATATAACACAGGTTTTCTCATTTATAAGGTGGTGGTAGTTATGAGGTTTGTGGATTTAACAAGCAACACGTCGAGCAATAAAAACTAGTAAAAAAAAAAAGGTGACTGTCATATTGTGGACGAGGAGCAAAGTACTAAGAGTCAGAAATAGTACGATTACAAGGAGTTAGTGACCAGCGAGTTTATCCGTTATCGTCAGGTGGATTGTATGGCTATGGTACGCACCTGAACTACAAACACACACACACACACACACACACACACACACACACACACACACACACACACACACACGTCACGCACACACTCATCATCGACAAGTGAACTGATATAAACATTAAACTCAAAGCCCTGACTCGCATTTCCGGTGTCTCCCTTTCCGCTGTGCCCACGGGGAGTCTTTTTCCGTGCTCCGGTATTTCCTCTCCTCTGCTGTTGCGCCGACTAAATGAAACTTTCCAAAACTTTCCTCTCCTCTCCCCGAGTAATGAATAAGCTAGTCTGCGTTGAAGCCAAACCTCCGCGTGTTACAGCAATGCGACGGAGGTTTTTGGATTGGGGATGTCTTTTGCTTCATAGCTTTTCATACGTGAGGTGAGGAGTCTTTGCTAACCAACACTTTTCACTTTACACTTGTAGGGCCGAGCCGAACGTCTTTCTTGAACTGCACTTGTGGTCGGCCCCAGCCTGATTGTGGCACTGTCGTTTTTCTTATATATCTTTTTGTTTGTGTCACGCCGCCTCGTGCTCCCCTTAACAGGAGTCGCAGAGGGGAGGGTTGATAGCATGTGTGTATTCTTCTGCCACTTAGCGATGGTTGAAAATAATGGAACGGCTACAGGGAGAGGGTGACGAGCTTATCTGGTATCGGCAGGTGGTTTATTAGGTTATGGAACACACCTGTAACACACACACACACACACACACACACACACACACACACACACACACACACACACACACACACACTCACATATCAGGCACACACTCATTAGCGATTAGTGAACTGATACAGATATTTTAAGCAAATGGCTGACTCCCCGATCCGGTGTTTCCCCTTCCGCTGTGCCGACGGAAAGTCCTTTGACCCAGCGGTGCGCCAGCTCTGTCCAGACAATGAATAATCTAGTCTGCACTGAAGCCAGACCACAGTAAGTTACACCAGTGCGAGCGAGGCTTTAAACTTGAGAGCGTCTTTTGTTTTTCATTCGCGAGGTAGTGAGTTTTCGCTGCCCACAACGATGCCAAATTGTCGTACACTGAACATTGCATTTATCATTTTTAGGCTCCAAGACTGTCGTAAGCACACAAATAAGGATAGGAAATTAAAGTTAGCGTTAAAACTGTTAAATATTGATGGGTTTCGTTCTTTTTTGCTATAGTTATCGGTCAGAAACTAAAGAAAATGCAATGCGCTGAGTACGATGATTTGGCAACGCTGGCTGCCCACCACTTTTTTTTCAGTGTGGAAAGCCCGTAGCGCCAACAGACTTCCTCGAACGACGTTGCAGGTCGGCCACAGCCTGTTAGTGGCAGGGTCGATTTTTTCCCCTTTAAGTGGCCCCGTTCTGTACCTTTGTGTGTGTGTTATGCTGCCCCCCCTGGTGCTCGCCTAGATAGAAGCCGCTGCAGGTAGGGTTCATTTATGGATATCTTGACAGCATGTGTGTGAAAATTGTCAACTGGTAGCTCCAGGGCATTGCTACTTAAGAATTGACAAGTTCATGCTGACCGCCCCTCTCAAGAGTAAATTCAGTTCGTTGAGGAAAATGTGACGCTTTAGAAAGAAGCAAATTAAGGATTTTTCCAAACTTAGCAGCACACAGTGAGAGTTACGATTTAATAAGGAGAGGCCCACACCATCTGTTGCCTTTACAATCTACTCATCCCACTGACTGACCTAGTAAAGAGGTTGTTAAAGAGTAAACTAATACATCTAAACCTCCTGTGTTATATAAAACGTAAAACACTTGATATCATTGTTGTCGATCTAATAAGGAGAGTCCCACGCTATTTGTTGCCTTTACAATCTACTCATCCCATTCACTGACCTAGTAAAGAAGTTGTTAAAGAGTAAACTAATATATCTAAACCTCCTGTGTTATGTAAAACGTAAAACACTTGATATCATTGTTGTAAGGAGATCTGAAATGCTACTTGATCCTAGAATAAAAAACGCTGAAATCCCGGGAGAAAACTATGGGAACGCGACACTTAACGATCCTAGAATAAAAAAATGCTGAAATCCCGGGAGAAAATTATGGGAACGCGACACTTAACTTCAGTATTCAGAGAAGAGATAACGCGTTACTTAGACGACCCCTGGACTAGCGTGCGTGCCCCAGAATACTGTGTTTGTCTCGTCACACTCAGCCAATCCTAATCCAGCCTAACGTAACAACAAGGCTCTTACCCCCGCCCATTCGGCTGCCACGCCTAACTATTGACGTCTTGGCTCGGGTGAAAGCTGATTTGCATGGTGAAAGTTTGTTTGACGTCACATGCATGCATAAACACTGGCGTCCGCTCTCTCTCTCTCTCTCTCTCTCTCTCTCTCTCTCACACACACACACACACACACACACACACACACACACACACGCACGCACGCACACGCACACACACACACACACACACACACACACACACACACACACACACACACACACACACACACACACACACACGTAAAATAAATAAATATAATAAAATAAACTTACACTTACTTTTAAATTTGACAATTAATAATTAGTGACTTTTCTCCCCCTTGCTATTTTTTTTTTCTTTATTAGCCTTAAACCATCACAAATTTAAGGGTATTTTTCATTCTTCTTTTTCTTTGTGTTTCTTTTGTTATATTTTGTTAATGCGGGGATGTTGCAGTGACGTTCTTTATTCTTGTTTATATATATATTTGTTTTACCGGTTTATTTGCATTGTTTTATTTGTTTGTCTGTGTGTTTGTTTGTCCGTCATTTATACCCTTCTGCATACAGTTGCTCTTGTGCTCTTTACATCTGTTTTTCTTTGTAGTATGTTACCATTTTTTTCTTCTATCGAAACGTAAATACCGAACTGTCTTCTTTTCTTCATCCTACCATGTATTGTCCCATGTGCTCCATTTTACAATCATATCCTTTATCTTAAGCCTTGAATATATTTTCGTTTTCTTTTATGTTGTTTCTCCGGAGTCTTCCCTCTTATTTGTATTGTTTACCACCTCTGCTTGTGTGTCAGTCGGTCTTGTCCCACATCCTACGGTAAGAGTCTGTCGGCGGCCTTCACAGAACTGTTTATCTCCGTGACATTGTCATCATTTATCTCCCTGCATCTCAGTCAGCAAATGAGGGGGAGAATAGTTCATACGAGGCACTCTAGCTGTATGTAAACAGGCACACATCTTTTTTTACAGTAAAGTAAATACAACTCAGTATAAATAATGTACTGTTTCATTATTTTTTTACAACATCAGCTGAAACATGTTGCAGTACGTTTGCGAAGAAAAGAACGGCAGTTTTAAGCCCAAGAAAAACACAGAAGCACTTCACTAGAATATACCGAGAAGATGGTCACACTCATATCACGCGTACAATGCTTTTCTAACACGCCGCGGCCTGTCCGTTAGCCCGCTCTCGAGTTTTGTCCCCGGTGGCAGGACGCGGCACCCTGGGCAATCCCGCTTCCTACTCGAGGGACCGGACGATCTGCATTCACTGACTTTTCATTGTCTCCGAAGCTATTTTGGGGGCATCTACTGGTCATCCTTTCTTTCTTTTCCTGGCTTCCTCAACCAAGTGTTTCGTTATATCGGTTCCAGGAGGAGGAGGAGGAGTAGGAAGAGGAAGAGGAAGAGGAGGAGGAGGAGGAGGTGCGGGCAAAGAGACATCGTATAGTCGGGGTAGTAAGAAGCTGAGGAGAAAAGGAGAAGGATCGAAGCAAGGTAAAAGAGTGAAGGAGGAGGAGGAGGATGACGCAGAGGGGAAGAGGAGACATAGAATAGGCGAGGTAGTAAGAAGCAAAGGAGAAAAGGAGAAGGATCGAAGCAAAGGAAAAGAGTGGAGGAGGAGAAGGAGGATGACGCAGAGGGGAAGAAGAGACACTGTATGGGTGATGTAGTTCCAAAACCCATTAGAATATTTAGCTTTGTATGAGTGAGCCACCCCTTCATTTTGTTTACGTAACCAACGGAGTTATCATGAATGTGACTTCTATATAACAATTTGGGGGGGGACTTTTTTCTTTCACAAGGTTTGGGAAGAAGTGATTGTAAAGCAGTTGTTAAAAATGGTTTAGTTAATTGTTGTTGTAGGTAATTATGAATGA
Organism: Eriocheir sinensis; assembly: GCF_024679095.1. Classification (NCBI taxonomy): domain Eukaryota; kingdom Metazoa; phylum Arthropoda; class Malacostraca; order Decapoda; family Varunidae; genus Eriocheir; species Eriocheir sinensis. Next base: position 4,001,245 of record NC_066549.1, read on the forward strand.
CTGCAAAGAAACCAAATTAGAAGGAAAAAAACACCGCTGTAAGATAATGAAGCACACACACACACACACACACACACACACACACACACACACACACACACACACACACACACACACACACACACACACACTTTTTTACTGCTAGAACGTACTGATTTTATGACGAATCGATAAAAACCTCCAGGTGACAGTTTTTTTTTTTAAGTAGCTAACCCCACTGATAACTATCCGAACAAGGAAGTTAAACTCAAGATCCTGTTTTTCCTGCATAGTATCATTATAATCAGCATCAAGATAGTGAATGTTATTGATAGACAATGACATGATATAGCGTCTGATGATATTCCAGCCGTGGCGTGACGCAGATGGAACTTATGTAATAACGGAAGAGCGAGTTTGTACTGGGGCGAGATTGTACGGGTTTAGTTTGTATGAGGCGAGAGATGGTGGGAGCAAGTTAGGAGAGCTTGTATATAAAGGGCAAGACTGTATGAAGCAAGAGATGGTGTGAGCAAGATTGTTTTGGGGAGATTGTATGAAGCAAGATTGTATGGGATGAGTAGGTATGGGCAGGATTGTATTAGGGGGAAGATTGTATGGGTCAAGATTATATGAAGCAAGGTATGGTGTGAGCAAGATTGTTTTGGGGAGATTGTATGAGGTGAGTGGGTATGGGCAGGATTGTATTTGGCGGAGACTGTAATGGGCAAGATTGTAAGGCGAGAGATAGTGTGGGCGAGATTGTATATGGGGGAGATTGTATAAGGTGGCTGGGCGTGGAAAAGTTTATATGGAGGGGGATATTGTATTGGTCAAGATTGTATGATTGAGTAGGTGTGGGCAAGATTGTTTTGGGGGAGATTGTATAGGTCAAGATTGTATGAGACGAGTTGTTGTGGGCAAGACTGTATTAGTTCGACCTGGACCCAGTAAAGAAATAAGAAAAGAGACAGCGGGCGAAAAAGAAGAAAGAGGAAATGGGAAAAGAAGAAAAAGTAGAACTGGAACAAGAAATGAAGTGGGAGAGAGATTAAGATAGGAGGAGGAAAAAGAGAATGGACGAGAAAGATACCGGGTGGGAAAAAATAAGGAAAGAGCGATTAGAAAAGAAAAAAAAGCGGATGGCGTTGAAAGAGTGGAGAGAGAGAGAGAGAGAGAGAGAGAGAGAGAGAGAGAGAGAGAGAGAGAGAGAGAGAGAGAGAGAGAGAGAGAGAGAGAGAGAGAGAGAGCAGGTGGATGAAAAAGAAAGCGAGGGGTGAAAGAGAAACAAAGAGTGGGAGACAGACAGACAGACAGACAGATAGGCAGACAGACAGACAGACAGACAGAGAAAGAGAGAGAAGGGGGGCGATGACGAATGGAGAAATTTACATGCTCGCGCGAAGGATGAACGAGCGACTGTGAAGCACGAGAGACCAGTGGAAGGAGTTAGTGCAGGGCAGCGGTACATTCCCCTTTGATCCACGAGTATACACGAGGAGAAGGAGGAGAAGGAGGAGGAGGAGCTGTGGGCAAGGAGACATCGTATAAGCGGGTTAGTAAGAAGCAGAGGAGAAAAGGAGAAGGATCGAAGCAAAGGAAAAGAGTGGAGGAGGAGGAGGAGGAGGATGACGGCATTTCTGCAAACATCATCGTTCATTCAGTCTTGGTCTGTCTCCTTACTATAAAAATCTTCCCTATTTAGCATTATCGCCCCATCACTAAGTTTCATCATCTCTTTTGACGTATTCCTCTATCAATTTTCTTTAAGGTAGCGGCATTTCTGCAAACATCATCGTTCATTCAGCCTTGGTCTGTCTCCTTACTATAAAAATCTTCACTATTTAGCATTATCGCCCCATCACTAAGTTTCATCATCTCTTTTGACATATTCCTCTATTAATTATCTTTAGAGGATCGGCATTTCAGCAAACATAGTCTTTCCTTCAGCCTTGGTCTGTCCCCTTCACCATGAACAAAACGTAATAACCAGACACGTCACTTTTCCTTCCTCGCTCCCTCGTCAGGTCGCCCGAGTCCTCCATCAGACCCGCGCCTCGCCCTCTCGCCCTCCCCTTGCAGGCCACCTTTCCCACCTTCCTTCGACGCGCTGTTTAATTTAGCCCCAAGATGATGCATGTAAAGATGTTAAACTGATGTATGTGTGGCAGGTCTGTTCGCCAAGGCATGAAACTTAACGATTCGGGAATAAGTCTCTTGGTACATGAAGTAAAGTACGGTATAAAAGAAGAGAACTCATTTATTACTCTATATATATAAATGCTTCTATTAAAGACACATTTTATTTTTCTTCTCATTGGGGACTTTTGTTATCCGCAATAGGTGGAGACCGTTGAGAAACTCCATTTTACTCTATTAGACTGATGATGATGGTAATTATGATGATAGTGATGGTGAGGATGACAATCGTGAGAAATTCCTTATAAAATGTATATTATCCTTAGCAGCCGCTCATCACTACAAGACTCAGAGACGAACAACTACATCGGCTGTACTCGTGAAGGTTGTTAGGGTCATATTTTAAGACGTTTCGGTGGCCAAGCTCACATATTTAACAATGCTTTCATAAGACTTTTGGTCATTCCTTTTGGTATTGTTATGGCCCTGGTGGTAGTTTGATCTTTCTTCTGTACCATGAACCTTAAAAAGTACTCATTAGAACTCAAATGACCTCCTTTCTGGCCTTTGGAAATAGTTGATGAGAGGTGGAAGCGTCTCAGAATGCCAACCTAAGTTTTCATCAGCTATGTTGTGGGAGCTTAGGGATTCTACTACAGTTATTTATATATTGTGTTAACCACCTTATATTTCGATTACTAAAGTGAGCATATTATTATATTTAGAATCGAGTCATTGTTGCATAAAGCCGTTATTTTCTATTTATATATTATGTTTTGTAAGTTCTGTCAGGAGGGGGGTATGAAGACGCCTTGCTAAATAAAACTAATCGTTCTCTTGGCGTCTTCTTGTCATTTTGTTTTATAGGAGCGAGAAGTTACAACCGTTTTTTTACTACTTTGCTTTGTCTGTTTATTACTTTACGTTTTTTTTACTTTTGCTTTATTTTACTCTCACTTTGCCCTTGACCTGCCGCCTGCGTCAAAAAAATGGAGTACATCAACGCTACGCCGCGGCCAGATGGAAGGAGTTACCTGCGTAGGCTGCTTCCATTTTCCGTTGATTTACATTTTTGTGTGTGTCGAAAACATTCCCCTTTGCCATCACGTGCTACGAAAAAACTGTTGGTGATTGGCAGCACAAAGTCGTGTGCTTCTCACCTTCCCTCCATTTAAATCCAGCGAGAGGCACCTCTATTCCCACCTGCCCTTGTTGTCAAAAACTGAGACACGTTCAGGAAAAAACATTGTAGCTTTCCTCCTTCACGCACATGCTATTTGTCTTTCCTCCGCCCAGAGTCAAGCCTCAGGTGTGCTTAGAGTTGCCAGATAATCAAGGCCTCTGACACACAGGAATTATCATATAAATACCAAGAGTACGAGAAGATTTATTGAAAGAGTTATCGCTCCCTTCCATTTTTTCTACTTATAACATATACGAGGTAGCTCTGAAGTGGCTCGGTACTACTTTTAACCCTCCACGCCAAGTAAATTCTTTGATACTTACTGTAAAAGTGAGGATAGTTAAATGGCAGTGTTCTTAAGGCTACTGGTTGCGCCCCAGCACTTGGATGCGATAGACAGTTCGCTAAATGCAGACTACTAAATACCAGACAACAATAAACACACCACTCTTGGTACTCTCAAAAGGCTTGCCAGCGGGTCGTAAAGGAAATGCTCCAGATGAAATGGGGTTACAGTTACAAAAGTCTGCAGGAGGCATCTCACACCCTGACGCCGCGTGATAAACACCTCGTGCAGCGCCGCCGAAGCCGAAACTTTCATCATCGATCAAAGAGAGACTCGCACGTCCAAAACAAGCTCACGTTGCCGATAAACTCGTCGCAGAGATCAAGAACTTCAATATTTTTGCTTCCCAGGGCTGCACAAGTTTGTAATCCCGTTGTAAATCATGATAATCTTACTTACACGCATCTCCTTACTTTGCGCCGGCTGGGAGGAAGGAGAAGTCTTTTGCTCTCTCTCTCAGACTGACTTTGGGCTGAGAATGTGAGGGGTCAGAAGAGGGAGGGATGGGAGAGGTGTGTAGGGCGTAATGATGAGATGAAAGAGGAGGTGAGTCAGGGTTAAGAAAAACGAAATTAGGGTCAAGAAAAAGAAGGAAAGGGAAGATGTTTCAAGGAGATGGAGGGAGAGTTGTGTTGGGGTGAAGAAAGGGAAAGAAGGATCAAGAAAGGAAGGAATGGAAAGATGATTTGTACGTGGTTGATGATAAGGTGTCGAAAGGGGTTAAGAAGGGGAAGGAAGGAAGGGAAATGTCGGGGTTCATGTGAGATGCAGAGACCCGTCCTCACCAAAACAGACAATGGCTTAGATGTTATTTGAAGTGTAAAACTAAACTGATATTCTCTTTGGGGTCAATTTATAGTACCAGGGATTTAATATTTTACCTTGGACTAAATTCTTTATACAATAAGAAGGAAGTGTTCAGTCAAAAAGAAACACACACGCACACGCACACGCACACGCACACACACACACACACACACACACACACACACACACACACACACACACTAGCAGCAGAGGCATTCAGAGAAAAGTGCAGGGAAGTAGGACGAGGAAAGCTTCCGAAATCCACGACCATTCACTACGTCTCTCAGGTTATTACTGAAAGCCAATTTTTGAGAACCTCCTGAATACTGCTTTTTGCGAGTGTGGTGCACCAGGCGCGATTTAGAGAGGTGGTAGGGTGCGCTGAAGGAGGAAAAGGAGGAGGAGGAGGAGGAGGAGGAGGGAGAGTTGCGAGGTGAGAGAGGTCGAGAAGAAAGCGCCTGAAGAAAAGTTGAGAGAATCGTTTGGAAAATATTCAAAAAAATGCCGTAATGGAATAAGGTCATAAAGAAATGGTGCCAGAAACCTTCACGGAATTATACGAAAATGTCGAAAACACTCTGTCGTAAAAAAAGATAAAAGTTTTAGAGAACGTCTTGTAAATATTGGAAGTCTTTCGCCTCTGTAAACATTCGTAGTCAGAAAGATGTTGGCGCAGACAGCGGCGTCTCTGCTTCCACTAATGAGGTTTTTCTTTTTTCCTTTTCCTCGATCTCTGCGAACTCGTACAGATTGCTTCGTCATGTTCCTCTGTGTGTGTGTGTGTGTGTGTGTGTGTGTGTGTGTGTGAGTGTGTGTGTGTGTGTGTGTGTGCGGGTGTTCTAAATCGAAACCACCTTTGCTGTATCGGCGTTGACTGATTCATGTTTTCCTTTTTTTTTCTATTAATTTGCTTCCGTTGCCCATCCTTCCTTCTCCTTCTATTCCTCCTCCTCTTCCTCCTCCTTCCAGCTTCATCCTCAGCCTCATCTTCCACATCCTCCTCATCCTACTTCTCATCCTCATCAGTTTCATCCTCATATTCCTCGCTCCTCTCTGCCCTTCCCTGCCACCACCCGCAAAGTCTCGACAGCGCCTGGAAGCATCAAGAATTGGTCCAGCATGAACAATACCGCCTAACGAAGCCTCGAGGCGCTCTGAATCGCCGACTCGCCCGCTGAAAATAATGCGTTTTTCCTGCCTAAGAGGTCGAATAAAATTAATTAATAGAATGAGTAAACCACTGAAGAAAAACGTGAACCGAGGAAAGGTATATTTCGAGGTAAAAAGCAACAAGGTGAATGAAGAGAAAAATAAATGTAGGAAAAAGGGAGCCAAGGAAAGACATATTTGGAGGTAAAATGCAACAAAATAAATGAAGGATGAAATAAGTTTAGGAAAAAGGGAACTAAGAATAAATATGTTTGAAGGTAAAAAGCAAAAAGGTAAATGAAGGGAAAAATAAGTGTAGGAAAAAGGGAGCCAAGGAAAGACATATTTGGAGGTAAAATGCAACAAAATAAATGAAGGATGAAATAAGTTTAGGAAAAAGGGAACTAAGAATAAATATGTTTGAAGGTAAAAAGCAAAAAGGTAAATGAAGGGAAAAATAAGTGTAGGAAAAAGGGAGCCAAGGGAAGATATGTTTGAAGATAAAAAGGAAAAAAATAGATGAAGGTAAAAATAAGTCGAGGAAAAAGTGAGCCAAGGGAGGATTATACTCGGAGGTAAAAAGGAAAAAAATATATGATGGTAAAAGCAAGTGACAGAAAAAGTGAGTCAAGGAGAGAGAGATTCGGAGGCACAAACCAAAAACTCAAACATTTTTTTCCCTCGTGTTGGATATTCAATTTGGGTAGAATAAAAGAAGTGAACCACGGAAGGAAGAATTCATTACCGAGTTATATTCAATGGAAGGAAACCAATAAAACGAGTTTCTTTTATGTTGGATTTGTATTTTGAGTTGCACGTTAAACACGAACTTTGTATTCTTTGCTTATGGTTCCTAATTTCGATTCTGTTAACTTCTGGGAGAGATGACAAATTTGAATCCATTTTCTTCGGCGTACCCTGCTGGAAGAGGGAGGACTCAATTATCTTGCTGTATGACTTTCACGACTTCGAGTAGACTCCAATTAGGAACGTTTACATTTGACTCTGGAGACGAGTGATGAAGGTCGTACTTTATTCCTTTTTTTAGTTCTCAGACGAAAAGAAGAACTGAGCTATTTGTTTTTATTAGTTTCACTGCGTTAAGTAGACTCATAATAGTAACGCTTGCAGTTAAATTTGAGAAGGTAGACTAAAGAAATCCCAAGTCCATTTTATTTACATTTATAAAAGAAGAAAAGGAGAACCGAGTTGTCTTATAGAAACTCTTGCATTTTAAATTTGAGAAAGTAGATGAAGGAAAATCCGAGTTATTTTTCTTTGTATATTAAAAAGAGAGTGAGAACATAAATATAAGAAAGTTAAAATGAAAATCAATAAGAAATTGGACTGTTTTTGTAGTAACATTAGTATTTTAAATTTGAAAAGGTAGATAAATTAAAGCTCAATTTCTTTTTCCTAACAAATTAAGAGGAGAGGGAAAACTTAATTAAAAGAAAATCGATAAGAATATGGGCTATTTTTCTACTAACACTTGTTTTTAAGTATGAGAAAGTAAAAAAAAAAAAAAAATTATTTTATTACATATTAAGAGGAAAACGAGAACTTAATTATTAGAAAATTAGTAAGAAAATGGGCTGGGTTTTTTTAGTAGTAACACTTGCATTTTAATTTTGAGAACGTAGAAACGAAAAACCCAAATCCATTTTTTTCCTTTTTACAGATTATGAGGAGAGGGAGAACTAGACTATTTTCTTTTTGTTGTTGTTGTTGCTATTGTTGTTGTTGTTGTTGTTGTTGTTGTTGTTGTTTTAGTTACGCTTGCATTTAAATTTGAGGAAGATAAACAAAAAACGCAAATCCATTTTCTTCACCTACTACTAAGAGGAGAGGGAGAACTTTTATTTTTTACATATTAAAGGGGAAGAAAGGGGGAGTATTTACGAACTGTCAAGATGTTAAGAGTTATAAGAACAATGAATTAGAGGAGAAAATGATTAAAAGGAGATATTTTGGCTTGCTTAATGATTGTAAAAATGATAATAATGATGATGAGGATTAGGAGGAGAGGGAGGACTTACCCATTTCTCATTTGACTCTCGCCTCCTTTTAAGCCGACTCATATAATAGGAGCATTACCATAGATTCTGACGGCCGCCTCCACGCTCGCCACCCTCATCTCCATTCTCATCACGCATACCTCCAACTTTGATCTGATTTTCATATATTAGAGAGAAACGAAGGAGACGCTCGTGGGAATGGCGGTAGTGAGGCGGCAAGGGTTCTTTCTCAACTCCCTTCGCGCCAACGTGTCCTCTAATTTTTAACTTCTGTGCGGACCTTTTTATTTAGTTTGACTTTTTCTCGTATTTTCACCTTCAAGAGTACGTATTTCAACAGCCCTCCGTTTCCTACCACATCTTCAGTAGTCAAAACAGCTTCACGATTTCTCAAAATACCTCACCATCTCTTTTTCTCTAATTTTTAACTTCTGTGCGGACCTTTTTATTTAGTTTGACTTTTTCTCGTATTTTCACCTTCAAGAGTACGTATTTCAACAGCCCTCCGTTTCCTACCACATCTTCAGTAGTCAAAACAGCTTCAGGATGTCTCACAATACGTCACCATCACCACACATCCCACACCCAATCATCATAATCATCACATCACCAGGATTATCATAGTCATTACCACCACGCTCTATAGACAGTAATGATTTTATTTCGTCTAGATAGATAGAATAGATATATTTATTTTCTTATTATTATAAATCATCTCTAATATTTGTTTTCATTTCTTCGTTGTTTGACTTAACTATTACTTATTTTCCCCGTCCATGTTGCTGTACTGCCATTTTTTTCTTTCATTGCATTGAGATGTCTCAGTATTACTCTCACCAGGAATCAAAATTTCTATGTTGTTCTCGTGTTCCAGGTTGACGTCAAGTTGCCTACACGTGTGACGAAAGGAGGAAACTGCTGCAGGATTGCGGTCAGAGGACGCTACAGAGGTAAGAAAGCAAGGAAGACGAGAGGGAGTCCCATTACCAAACCTTCCCCTCTCCACCAGTCCCATTACCAATCCTTCCCCTCTCCACCAGTCCCATTACCAACCCGTCCTCTATCCACCAGTCCCATTACCAACCCGTCCTCTATCCACCAGTCCCATTACCAAACCTTCCCCTCTCCACCAGTCCCATTACTAATCCTCCCCCTATCCACCAGTCCCATTACCAAACCTTCCCCTCTCCACCAGTCCCATTGCCAAACCTTCCCCTCTCCACCAGTCCCATTACTAATCCTTCCCCTCTCCACCAGTCCAATTACCAATCCTTCCCCTCTCCACCAGTCCCATTACCAATCCTTCCCCTCTCCACCAGTCCCATTACCAATCCTTCCCCTCTCCACCAGTCCCATTGCTAAATCTTCCCCTCTCCACCAGTCCCATTACCAACCCTTCCCCTATCCACCAGTCCCATAACCAGCTCTTCCCCTATCCCCCGTTTGAATTGTTAGGAAGTCGCATGTGTTTGGAGGATTCCTTACAAAGCTACGAGTAAGAGGAATATGACGATAGAGTGAAACCGCAGTAAGGTAGCGGTGAGTGGACAGTACTAGAGAATTGACAAAAGAAGGAAGAGGAGAGAGGGAGGGTGTGATGTTGGAGTGTTAGAATTGCTGGGAAGTGGCCTGTACCTCGAGGATTCCTTATAAGTCTACGAGGTTTAAGAGTAATATAGCTCGAGGAGAAAGCTTAAGTGACGTAGAGAAAAAGGGAAAGAAAATAGGTGTGAGGTAAGGGAAAGGGTACAGAAGAGAGAAACGGCGCTGGGAGGTTGTGAGACTACTGAGAAACCCGGTGTGAGGTCATGATTCTCTACAGATACACGAGGGAGAGGAATATGGCTCGAGGATTGCATGGTTGTGTTGGCGAGGGGGAAGGATCTTGTGATGGTGTTGACTATTGAGAAGTCCTGTGTGAGTCCAAGATTCTCTACAGATACACGAGGGAGAGGAATATGGCTCGAGGATTGCATGGTTGTATTGGCGAGGGGGAAAGAGGTGTAATGTAAGAGAGGGTGTTGACTATTGAGAAGTCCTGTGTGAGTTCAAGATTCTCTACAGATACACGAGGGAGAGGAATTTGGCTTAAGGCGTGGTTGCGTTGGCGAGGAGGAGAGAGGCGTGACCTAAGAGAGAAGTTGGACGTGGTAAAAGGTTGTGCTACGACTCACTTTGCTACGACTATTCCGAAATTGGTGTGTGGAGGGAGAATTCTTGAGGGTCGTTGGGTTAAGTTAAGCGTGGTTTTGAGACGCGCCCGACATTTGGGAGTTATAGTACAGTCACCCATTAAACAATCTACCTTCGCTCGATAATGTAAGAGTATGTATGAAACGCCGAAGGGAAACTAAAGCTATTTGCACGATAGGAATAAGTGTTTTTCTCTTTGGTTTTCTCTCACCCATTAAACAATCTACCTTCGTTCTATAATGTAAGAGTATGTATGAAACGCCGAAGGGAAACTAAAGCTATTTGCACGATAGGAATAAGTGTTTTCTCTTTGGTTCTCCCTCACCCATTAAACAATCTACCTTCGTTCTATAAGAAGGGAAACTAAAGCTATTTGCACGATAGGAATAAGTGTTTTCTCTTTGGTTCTCCCTCACCCATTAAAGTTTAACAATCTACCTTCGTTCTATAAGAAGGGAAACTAAAGCTATTTGCACGATAGGAATAAGTGTTTTCTCTTTGGTTCTCCCTCACCCATTAAAGTTTAACAATCTACCTTCGTTCTATAATGTAAGAGTATGCATGAAACGCCGAAGGGAGACTAAAGCTATTTGCACGATAGGAATAAGTGTTTTCTCTTTGGTTTTCCCTCACCCATTAAACAATCTACCTTCGTTCTATAAGAAGGGAAACTAAAGCTATTTGCACGATAGGAATAAGTGTTTTCTCTTTGGTTTTCCCTCACCCATTAAAGTTTAACAATCTACCTTCGTTCTATAAGAAGGGAAACTAAAGCTATTTGCACGATAGGAATAAGTGTTTTCTCTTTGGTTCTCCCTCACCCATTAAAGTTTAACAATCTACCTTCGTTCTATAAGAAGGGAAACTAAAGCTATTTGCACGATAGGAATAAGTGTTTTCTCTTTGGTTTTCCCTCACCCATTAAACAATCTACCTTCGTTCTATAATGTAAGAGTATGCATGAAACACCAGAGGAAAACTTGAGCTATTTACACGATAGGAATAAGTGTTTTTCTCTTTGCTTTTCGCTCTTTCCATTAACTCAATCTTAAAGGTGGTCGGTACTCTTGTAACTGACCATTGGAGACGGACGAGTAGAGCTTAACGAAAATGGTTGCGTTAACGAAGAGAGGAAAGAGAGAGCCTTGTATTAAGAAGGTAAGTGCAAGTCATCAATGGGGTGAGGTGTACTGATCGAGAGGAAGAGAGTCAATTTCAGTGTAAGGAACCACATTAATTGACAAATAAAAAGGAAACTACATTTTAAGGCCTTAGCGAGCAAAGTTGTATTAGTAAAGGAAACTGACGGGTGTAGGTAAGAAGAGAGAGAGAGAGAGAGAGAGAGAGAGAGAGAGAGAGAGAGAGAGAGAGAGAGAGAGAGAGAGAGAGAGAGAGAGAGAGAGAGAGAGAGAGAGATACGGCACTCTTAAGAATACAAAGAAAACTGTCAGAGAAAGGAGACAGCACGCTTGGGAGACGAAAGCAATGTTAGGAGAAAAAAGAAAGAACAGAGGATTAAGAAAGGACATATTTTCATAGGGAGAGACAGGGACCGAAGGGATCTGACTCCGGGACAAGCACCAGCCTGCCCAGCGTTGAAAAATTGTCGTACACACCGTATTGCATTTTCCTAGTTTCTGACTGATATCTATAGCAAAAACAAGCAAACAAACATCAATAAATAACAGTTTTAACACTAACTTCAATATTCTTTCGTTATTTGTGGAGGTAAGATAGTTTGAGGCTTAAAAATTATAAATACAGTGTGGTGAATACGATAATCTAGCAACGCTTTCCCCTAGACCGAGCTAGATCATTTTGTTTCGAGACTATCGTAAAATAAAGTTAATCACACTGTTTTTATTATACATATGTGGCAAGGGAAACATATTGAGCTTAGTTAAGGAAACAGAAGAACACGTTACATATTAGGGTTCTTTGGGGCATCAGTAAATGGAGTTGAAGAGAAAAACATGGAAGGATCAGGGAGAGAAAGTACAAAGACATAATCGGCAGAGTGGCCATTGTTAATCAAGCTCACTAGACCAGGAGACGCATTGTATTAATCTGAATTCCACTCTCCTCATTATCCAAACGATCTCTGCATGTCCCGAAACACACGAAAAATTAATCCAGACTCCATGACCCAGTCGCCCACAGAGGTTCCCCGCCCGCTGAGAGAGTTTGGGAGGCTTTCGGCATCAGGCGGGTCACTACAGAAACCAGATAAAAGTTTCAGGTAACGGCAAGGAATGGGAAATACCTTAATAAAAGAAAAATATATGTCTACACTGAAGAGAAAAAGAAAGAAGTGATCTGGTAACGGCAAGGAATTAGGAAACGGGAATGTTTGTAGAAGAGAGGAAGAGGAAGGAGACGCTTGGTAAGGACATGAAATTAGATTTAGTCGAAGGTGAACAGGAACGCGCTTGCAAAGAAAAGAAGGAGGAAGAAGAGGCTGGTGAAGGCAAAGAATTAGGCTGAAAAAGAGGAGGATGAAAGGGCTTGAGAGGGCAAGGAATTAGGCTTATCTGGGAAAGGAAAGGGATGGTTTTGCAGACAATGACGCGTGTGGTAGGGACAGGAAATTGGGTTTAGAGCAAGAATAAGGGGATGTGTCTGGCCCGAAGAGGAAGAGAACGAAGGCGTCTGGTTTCAAAGGAGCGTTGAAAAAAGAAAAAAGGCAGAAAACTGGAAATATATTTGTCGACCCGGCGAGCTCATTTGCTTAGGGAATTCTTTAATTAAAACCATGAATCATTTGCCACGGATAGGTTTTTGCGTTCCTTTCCCTTCCGTTCCTTTTTGCGATCCTCCACTCAGCTCCTCTCTCCCTCTTTTTCTTTTCCTTCCCGTTTTCCTCTTCCTTTTCCTTTATCTCCAATCGCATCCTCCATTTCCTTTTAAATATATGCATTCTCTTCCTTTATTTCCACTCGTCCACTTTTTTTCCCTTTTTCTTTTATCTTTAACTGCATTCTCTCTCTCTCTCTCTCTCTCTCTCTCTCTCTCTCTCTCTCTCTCTCTCTCTCTCTCTCTCTCTCTACTTGTTCTTCTTCTTCATGTTCTTGTTGTTGTTCTTGTTCTACTTCTTCATGATTTTTTTTTCTTCTTATTGTTCTTCTTCTTCTTCTTCTTCTTCTTTTTCTTCGTTTTATTTTTTTCTAGTTTTTCTTCTTCTCCTTCTCCTCATTCTCATCTTTGTTATCCACCTCAACCTCTGTCTTAAATCTTGAAATCCTCCGCCCGCTACTGCAAAGTCGCATAGCCTAGTCAGCGCCGGGAAAGTTGCGTCTACTGTTTTATTCATATAACTTAACAAAATCAACGTTCCTTCGCCCTGTTTGCACCATCCTGATCATAAATGGGTTAGCTAAAACTTCGTCTCAGTAAGATGTGCACGGAAATAAAAGTTAATCTCGGAATCGCTCGATGAAGGCAAAGGTAATGTATTATAAAAACTTAATTTACATGTTCCTTAAGGTCATCGAATCACCGTCCATTTATGACTCACTGTGAACCTATAAACATAAACAACTTCAGCTCTCAACCAATTCTCTCCCACGAATCTTCTATTTATTATCACCTTTCGTGTGGACCTTTTTTTATTCAATTCGCTCACAGAAGAAATAAACAGCAACAGTAATTATATAAGTATGCATTTTAACCCCATCGTGTTATAGTTGTTTCATAAGACCGACAGTTAAAAGCGCAGCTGCACACGCTTCATGCTGTCACGATCAAAGAGTAGAAAGAAAAGAAGCTGTTGCCATATGACGAACATTGTTTTAGTCAGAATCGTTGGGACGGACTATAGTTAATGGAAGATTGGTTAGGATTGGCTGAGGTCTTATGCTTAAAAAAGGGAAAAGGAAGGAAGAAACGAAAGGGTTGGTGTTCCTAGTCGGTTGGAGGTTGGATGGAGTTTCGTTAGGAGAAGTTAGATGCCTAGAAAAGGAAATAGGAGATGGTAGGAGGAGTAATGTCTGAGTACACTTATATTGGAAGGGGGTTGGGACTCGATGGTGCCATATGCCTAGGAAGTAAGGAAGAGAGAGGCGAAATGGAATGATTGAAGAATGGGGGCGAAGTCATGTCTGAACTCTAGAAACGTAGAAGAAATAATACAGCTGAATTGGGTGATTAAGTCTGACTGGTAGATGGAATGGAGAAATGAAATGAAGAGGTTAGTGGAACGGGAGTCTGGCTGGTGGAGGGAGGAAGGAAAGAGAGAAAGAATCAAAGTGCCACAAATTAGTTTAGAGGGAGAGGAATTCTAACTGGTAGACGGAACGGAGGGAAATCTTAGATGGTGAAGGGGTGAGGTTAGCAAAAGTGAGGTCTGGTTACCACCGTAGAGGAAGGAAGGAAAGAGAGAGAAGAGGAAGTCATATACCACAAGTTAGTTCACAGGGGAAGGAAACACGACTGGCAGATGGAATGGAAAAGTCTTAAGATGGGGAAGTGGAGGTTAGTAAAAGTGGGGAAGTGGGGAATGGCGGGTGAAGAAGAAGGAAGGGGAGAGAAGGCAACAGAGTACCACAAGTTAGTTCAGATTTATTGCTTTCGCTCCGTTGGTCTCCCCTGATGCATCGCGGGGGCGGGGGGAGAAAGGAAAACAAATAGAAGGTGAACTCGAGAGAACGTGAGGAGAGAAAAATGGAGGAGAGAAAGAAGGAAGAACGGGAAAAAAGAGAACGAAGGACTTACGAACAGAGAAACTGAAGAAGGCGGAAAATGAAAGAAAAAAAAAGCAGAAAGAAAAAAAGGACTTGCGAGCAGAGAAACAGGAGAAGGAAGGAATAAAGAAGAGAGAGAGAGAGAGAGAGAGAGAGAGAGAGAGAGAGAGAGAGAGAGAGAGAGAGAGAGAGAGAGAGAGAGAGAGAGAGAGAGAGAGAAACTGGAGAAGGCAGGAAAGAAGAGGAGAAGAGAAAAAGGGAAGACATTGAAAGCAGATAAATTGGAGAGGACGAGAAAGGAGGAAAGAGCGAAACGAGAGAAGAGGAAAAGAGATAAAAGAAGGAATTGGAAGCTGGAAATGTCGAGAAAGGAGAAAAGAGAAAAAAAAACTAGAAAAAAACAGGAAAAAATAAAGAGGCAGAAACGAAGGAAAATATATCAGAGAGGGATGAAAAAGTTTGAAAGGAGAAAAGAAAAACGAAGAAGAAAATGCAAGTAGAGAAACAGCTAAGGAGAAACGAGAGAAACAAATAAATAGAAGGAAGAGGAATAGAGAAAGCGAGAGAGAAAGGAAAAAGGTTAAAGACGAACTTGCGAGCAGGAAAAAAAAGACTGAAGGAGACAGGAGGGAGGGAGGAGAGAAATGAAGGAATAAAGGGAAGAGGAAGTGGAGGCGGCAGGAGAAGAGGAGAATAAAAGGGAGCAACTGGAGATGACGGAAAAGAAAAGAATAAGGAATAGTAAAGAAAGAATACCTACAAGCTGACATATTGGAAAACGTAAGAAAGTATAGGAAGGAAAAAGATAAAAATAAAACAACGAAAAAAGGGCGAACAGAT
The DNA here is from genome assembly GCF_024679095.1 of Eriocheir sinensis. Lineage (NCBI taxonomy): Eukaryota > Metazoa > Arthropoda > Malacostraca > Decapoda > Varunidae > Eriocheir > Eriocheir sinensis. The sequence continues at coordinate 4,016,578 of NC_066549.1, forward strand.
AAACCAAAAACAAGGCATTTGAAAAGAGTGAAATGACATAGAAATGCAAGTAGATAAGCTATGAAGAAAGCAAGGATGAAGAGAAGAGAGAAAAGCCAATGAAAAGGTTAAATATAAAAGAAATAGAAAATGCGGAGGAAGTCCGAAAAGGTAGACTACAAAAAAAAGGCACAAAAGAAGAACAAAAGAATAAAAAAATACGAGCTGTAAAGTTAGTGAGGAAACAAGAATGGAGAAAGGAGAGGAAAGCCAAGAAGAAGCTGAGAGAATAACAAGAGCTGATAATTTGGGGAAAGAAGAAAAGAAAGAAAAATAAGGAAACACGAACAAGACATTAGAGAAGAGAAAAATGATACAAAGATGAGAATAACACGCTGATAAATTCATAAGGGGCAGAGAAGTGGGATAAAAGGATAAAAGGGAAAACAAAGGAAATACGAACAGGCAAACTTAGGCGTCGAATAAGAAAATAATAGAAAATGGAAACAGAGAAGCTACGGAGAAAGCCGGAATGGAGAAAAGAGAGAGAAAAGACAATATGAAGCTGATATAAGGAAAAAATATAAGGAAATACGAACAGGGAAACGAAAAAAGAAAAAAAAAACACAACCAGTAAAGCTATGAAATAAGAAGGAATAGAGGAGAGAGAATAGCCAATAAGAATAAAAATAATAATAACAAGAAGAAGAACAAGATAAAGAACAAGAACAAGGACAAGAGAAGGCAGGAAAGCAGGAAGGAAGGAAAATTTAAGGAAAAGCGAACCGGGAAACAAAAAAAAAACAAGACATTAAGAAAAAAACGAAAACATACAAACAGAGAAACTATGAAAAAACCAGCCATGGAGAAAAAAAAGAAGTTAACCGAACAAAATAAATCCCATACTTGCCTAACAACCCAACAGAAAACGGGAAAAAATTATACCCAGCGCTGCGCTAACTTACCCCATGACACCCGCGGCCCCGCCAGTCACGAGCCACTTATATATATACTTAACTACGCACACTTATTCACTCTGCACACTTATAATGCTTCACCCTGCCCTGGTCGCTTCCCTGTACACTTTGCTGCCACCGCCAGTTTTATTGTTTTATTTTAAATTTTCTTCACCCTCGGCCAAGAAAACGTTCCTTGGTGACGTTTGTTTACCCACCGCGCCAAGGTGATGCTGACGATGATCTTGTTGACAGGTCGGAGTTTTCTGCCTTTCCAACACAAACTGAGTAATACTTTTGTTTGAATCACCTTTAACAAACAATAGCCCCTGCTCCACCCAGCTAAATCTCCTCTTATTTTTCTTGTGTTCCATTGACATAAAACTCTTGTGGACTTTGCAGTTTAGTATATATCCAGAAAAAAGGGTTGTATGTTAATTAATTAAATCATCTCGTCTCCTAAGTAGCCTACATGTATTTGACAAGGCTTTCGTATGAGTTTTGGGCATTTCCAGGAGTAGCTTTATGACCCTGGTGGTAGTGTGACCCTTTTTCAGTACCATGAGAACCTAAAGAAACACTCATTTCACAAGGCTTTCGTGTGATTTTAGGCATGTCCAGGATGGTTTTATGACCCTGGTGGTAGTGTAACCTTTTATCTGTACCGTGAACCTAAAAAGACACTCATAATAACCTGATTAACCCCCTCTTTGACCTTTAGAAATGATTGATGTGAGAATCGAGTCTTATAATATCGGGTAAAATAGATACTAAGCTAATGTTTGCCTGGCTAAGATGAAGGTTAGTGAAGTAATGATAGTTTTAGGAAGGAAATGCAAGGAAAACATGACATACCAACTGTTGATTTATTGAAACTACAATCTTGCTGATGATCCATAGATGTTCTTCCCCTCCTCACCTGTGGGAAGGAGGAGGCGGAACTTGGGTCACGGGGGGGGAGAGAGAGAGAGAGAGAGAGAGAGAGAGAGAGAGAGAGAGAGAGAGAGAGAGAGAGAGAGAGAGAGAGAGAGAGAGAGAGAGAGAGAGAGAGAGAGAATAATGAAAGGGAGAGAGATAATTGTTAAAGAAATTATATGTTACAGAGAGAGAGAGAGAGAGAGAGAGAGAGAGAGAGAGAGAGAGAGAGAGTCTGCCCTGAGGCAGCACCGGGAGAGGACGTGTGCCCCAGGCGCGCTCCGGGGTGCCCGGGCCAGGCCAGTGCCACACCACCCACCCGGCCCAGACGATGAACCGACCCAATAAAGTCGCCCGTACACTACCCTCTTACCCAGTACACTGCCCAGCGCACTATAATCTCTTGATTGCTTCCGCCACTACCCGTACTGTGAGGTGAACAGCCCTTGTGGTCTTCAAAACCTTCACTCACCGTATTGGGGGCACACTATATCCGGCCCTGTTTCTCGCCGGCTTAGGACTGTAGGAGGCTACCTATGCCTAGTTAGGCTCATCACGCCCCATGGCCACCTCCACAGGGTGAAGGTGAAATATAAACTCAATGATGGAGCAGAAAAACAGCCATAGAGAAAACTCCTTGAATGCCTAGCCAACCAGAACATCTTGGTGGCAGACATAAAGGAGAGCTATGGGGGCTACTCCTTGTACGTGGCAGATGACAAGTCATTTGACCACATATATCTGGACACAACAGCCAAAGTCCTTGGCGATGCAGGCTTCACCCTATACACCCCCCCAGAGGTCAAATGCCGCAAGTGCATTATCATCAAGAATGTACAGGGCTTGGCGGACCATGATGTGCTTCATATCAAACAAGATATTGAACGCATACAGAGCTGGGCATCCGTCACAGAGGTCATTCGCTTCCCGAAAGGCCACACGTATAAAGTCATGTTCAGAACACAAGACATGGCTGCCACGGCATGCAGGCAGGGACTGAAGGTCCTAAATCTAAGCCTTACGCCAGCCCAGTTGGAGGTGGAACAATTTATTCCACTCACGGTGTGCTTCAGATGCTACCAGATTGAAGGACACACAACAAAGGAGTGCACAAAGCCACAAGACTACAAGGTGTGCTCAATCTGCGCAGAGACAGACCACACGTGGCAAGAATGCGACGCAGGGGAGCAGAAATGTGTCCTGTGCTCAGGCCAGCACTCTTGCATGGCCATGAAATGCCCGAAAAGAAAACAGGCACTAAAAGACAAACGTGCCAGGGTAAATGCCAGCAAGCTAAAACCTAACCAATTGTATTCTTATGTAGCCAACAACAATCAGACTTACCCACAACCCGGCTCATTAGAAAACCAATTGAAGGTTGCAGCTATTACGGCTACTGCCCTATCTCAAGAGCAAAGAACGCCAGGCATATACCAGGCTGTCATAAGGACACTGAGCATTGAAAATGGCCTCCCATTACCGGCTAACACGAAATCAGCAAACACAGCCTTGGCTGAACTCGCTCAGACCCTTCAGGCCTTAGTCCCAAGTCTATCAACAACGGCCATTCAGACCCGCCCCCCACCCACAGCGGCAGGCTCGGCCCAGGCTGTCACCCCAACCCAAACAAACGATGAATCACCTCGTGAAGAGGCACCAGGGTCACAACTGGGGCAGAGGAGCGACGGCCCGACCTTCCATCCCCCATCGCCCCCACTCCCTCAACCCTCGCGGTCGGTCCCCTCGACCACACAACCATGCCCACCACATCAGGACCAACACAAAGGTGCCAACAGAGCAAGCACTCGCCCCGGACTGAGGAGCGAGGCAAAAGGAGCAACAAAAACTGACCCCTAATACAACCATGTCATTCACACAACCTACCAATCAACTAAAAATACTACAGCACAATGTCCACCATTGGCACACCAAACGCATCAATCTAATAAACACGTACACACATGAGAACCCAGATGTAATCCTCATAAATAGCCATGGCCTCCCCAACACCCAGGCTCTAAAGATACCGGGTTATTCATGTTATCAGCGGAACAGAACAGGTGAACAACACGCTGGAGTGGCAATAGCAGTCAAAACAGGAACCCAGCACAAAATATATGACGACTTCCACTACTCCGACACCCTTTCTGTTAAATTAATGACTACCCTCGGGCCCATTAATATTGCCACTACTTACATCCCCCCACGAGAGGGCTGCATCATGTTTCCTGACTTCTATAAACTGCTACGCATACCTGAACCCATGTACTTCCTAGGCGACTTAAACGCACGCCACACCAGCCTTGGCCATTCCAACACAAATACAACTGGACGAAACATTATGAAAATCATCACCACCTTCGGAGCCCAGCACATAGGTCCAAATTTCCCCACGTTTATAGGCCACTCAGCCCTCACCACGCCTGACGTGATTCTAACGAATGGGAAAACATACCACAACACCCACGCCAGCCAGGGGCCACTAACGAGCAGCGACCACCTCCCAATACTGTTCACCATCTCAACCACTCCCGTTGTCGTGCCCTGCCCACAGCGGATGAACACAAAAAGGCGAATTGGGAGCAATATAAGAACATTATTGACTCAGAACTACCTGACCTACATCTAGAGGGGAAAAACACAGATGACATAGAAACCGCTGTCAACACCTGGTATACCGCTGTCAAAACTGCCCAAGCACAAGCAATACCCCTCACAAGGCACAAAATACTATCATACCCCCACCGCAACCAAGAGATTACGGACGCACAGCTACGTTTTACCAACATCCTCCGATACGCCGGGAGGCACGGCTGGACGCATGATCTTTATCAACAAAGTAGAGTTCTCCAACGAACGCTACAAGATACGTGCAAAACAGCATACAACAGGCACTGGGAAAACACAATAAAAGGCCTCGCCGAGAAATACAAGGACCCAAAAGCCTTCTGGCAGGGAATAAAACGCCTGCAGGGCAACACACACCACCGCCCCATACACCTAGAAAAGGGAGGAGTCAAAATACAGGATGACGAGGGTATTGCCCAAGAGTTCAGTGAAACCTGGAAGTCAGTGTTCACAATAAGACCTGAAGACAACGCTCATTATGACCAAGACAATGAACGGGAAGTAAAGGCATGGCTCCAACAGGACCCAACAAGAACCAGGCCACACCATACGATTGATCTGCAACGCCTAACACAGGCCCATCTGTTGACTATGGAAATAGGCACAGCCGAGCTCCGGTCAGCTATAAACAAAACGAAAACACGTCGCCCGGAGAGAGCAAAATAGATAAACAACAAATCAGCATGTTACCCCCGGCTGGCGTACCTACTCACCATATATAATGCGATGTTAACAACGGGTTACTTCCTCAACGATTCAAAGTCGCCACTCTCACCATGATACCTAAACCAGGCAAACCATCCACGGATCCCAAGAACTACAGACCAATCTCACTCCTAGAAGTCCCTGGAAAAATCTTTGAAAGAATAATCAACTTACGACTCAGATGTCACCTGGAGGAAAACAACCTTTATAACCCGTCACAGTATGGCTTCAGGGCAGGGAGGAGCACTACGTCAGCTATCTCCATCGCCAGCGAAAAGGTAGCACTCACTAAAGGACAAGGACTAAACTGCACTATTATCCAACGCGACATCAGCAAGGCGTTTGATAAAGTCTGGCTACAGGGCCTGCAATACAAAATACTTCAACTCGGACTGCCAGAGCTAACGGAAAAACTGTTATGTAGCTTCCTTGATCAGCGCTCAGCTTCCATTCGAGTTAAGTCAGCAATATCCTCCCCGTTCCCCCTGCACAGCGGCGTGCCACAGGGCAGCGTGTTATCACCAACGCTCTTCATCACCTACACCTCTGACATGCCCCGGTCTGATAACAGAAGCTGTATGGATATATATTATGCTGACGACGCGACACAAATAGTGACCTCCAACGGTACCCTAGACCACCATGACGCCCTGGTCGTGCGGGAGGCGAACAGACTCAACACATTTGAAAAAAAATGGAAGATCAAGACAAACATAGACAAGTTCGCTGTGGTCGCACTCGGCAGGAAAAAATTAAATGACATACAAATACAGGGCAACACCATCTCCCACCAAAAACAATGCCAGATATTAGGCCACACAGTGACATCCACCGGCCTGATCGTTAAACACGTCAACGACAAAACCATGAAAGTTAAAACAGCCCTCACATCACTAAACAGATTCTGGCACTTCACAGAGCGGCTCAAACTGTATCTAGTAAAGACTAAGATACTTCCTATACTAGACTACTCACCCACCCCGACACACATGGCTTCCCACACCAAGATGTTACAGCTTCAGAGGCTGCAGAACAAAGCGCTGAGATTTGCCACCGGACAGAAATACCCGTACACGGAAAACACAGCGGCACAACACCGCAGACTCGGAGTACAACTAGTCAGCACAAGGCTACGGAGCAGGCCGGAAAGATATGGGAGAAGCTAGACCAGCAAGAAGACGTGAACTACACCCACGTCAAGGAGCTTGACGGCAGCACGAACTTGGTCCACCCCTGGTTTCCGCGCAGCTTGAAGTCACTACGAGAACAACCGCCCACACATCACTTCACACAAGTGACGCCTTAGCTTAGCTCTCTACACACAAACAATCCAACACACAAACCCCCAGCACGCCGGGGGTATACAAATAAGGTGCCCGATAAACAATAACTACACCAGAACAACTAACGAACCTACACCATACAACTGTACACTCCTACTGTCTTTCCTATTCCCCACCTGTACCTCACCACTAACCCACTTCCTCTTCGTACTATACCCTTGATTAAAAAAAAAAAAAAAAAAAAAAGAGAGAGAGAGAGAGAGAGAGAGAGAGAGAGAGAGAGAGAGAAAGGGCATTACAGATACAAAAAAAAAAGTCGCAAAACAAATCAGACAAAACTCAACGTAAGTAAACATCGCTAGACTCACCGAGCACGTTCCTGACCTCTGTGACCCCCGCAGCATCCCTAATGAAGGTCGCCAACACCATATCCACCCCCACTTTGACCTCGAGGAGAAGGTCATGGCGGGGAGGTCAATAGGAATGCCAGGCAGGTTAACTGACCCCTTCCTTGCTACCCAACATTCCGCCATTCTCGACCTCGCACACGATGTTATCAGAACCCGGTGGTGGTGTGGTTGATTGTGGTTGTGGTTGGGTGGGGTAGAGAGGAGGGGGGAGGAGGAGGAGGAAAAAAAGACAGAAGAAAAAGGAGAAAAAGAATGAGTGAAGAAGAAAAGAAGATGAACAAAAAAAAAATGGAGAAAAGAAGTAAAGGAGGAGGAGAAGGAGGAGAAAAAGACAGAAGAAAAAGGAGAAAAAGAATAAGTAAAGAACATTATATACATATACACAAATTCATGATAACATTAGCCACGGTCCGTCGAGCCGAAGCTATAGACTCCCTGACGGACATTGATTATATCGTGGAGTGAGTGTTATGAACTGAGTGGTGGAGGTTTAAACGAGTACCATGCAATTGCGAGGCCAGTGATAGTGGTGGTAGAGTAGGCGGTTAAAACGGATGCCAGTGTGAGTGAGAGGTGGATAGGAACAGACTCAAGGACAAGGAAAAACTGTATTAATCCTTTATCTCTGCCCTGTTTAACCTTCATTCGACCGAGTGCGTTGCAAGATTGCCACGGCTGCCCTCATCTTGACTATTCTCTTTCCCTGTATTATATGACCAAGTATGATCATTTTTACGCGATTAACGTTCGCCAGAGCGTGTGTGGGAGGAGAGATGGTGAGCAGGTGATAATGCGGTATTATTCTAGTGTTTGCAAAACTCAATACTGTGGATGAAGGAATATTTTTTTATTTTTGATATTTTGTGAACATGAATAACAGAAAAAGCTTACAGATCTAGAAGAAAAACAATTGTACTAAACAGAAGATAAATGATCACGAGAGAGTCTGGCCACCGCCCACCGTCATCACAGCAGCCAGCATCTCTTCCATCGCATCTTCCCACGCTGTGAGCTAAGCCGGCAGCTGACGCGGTGGTTATCTGTCACTCTGGGAAGACGGCGTTGGGAAGGAGATGCTTGGCTGTGGTGGCGGGGACGATGACTGGCGTTGTTCGAAGGACGCGGGTTTATGGGCAGCAGGAGCAGGGCTTCGTGCAGGTCTTGGCGCAATCCTCCTTGTTGCTGCACTTGCATCCCCCAGAGCCTGAAGCAAAAGATGGGGTCAGGTCAAGTCAGGTCAGGTCAGTTTAGACAGTACAAGTGATACAAATAACCTCTCGGATATCCTCTGTAGGGTTCACTAGATATTTATTGACAACTGACTTTGAAATGAAGGTGCAATAGCGAGACTGTTGAGATTGTTGAGCACCATTCCAACAATTCATTACGGAAGGAAAAACGAAATGGAAAACCGACCTGAGGTATGGAAATTAACTTCTCGAAAGATGCTGTTAGTCATTTATTTAGAGTAGTTTGTATTCATACGGCAGGTCGATCTTCCAGAGTAGCTACATTTTCCCCTGATATATGTAAGAATTGGCGATTATTCCCTACAATAATGATACAACTGAATGCCTTATACTCACACTTCTGGCAGGGAGTACAGCGGCAGGAGGTGCAGGTACACCCTTTCTTGCAGCCGCCCTCGGCACACACACACTTCCCTGAAAGATAAACTCACATCAGCATTCTCATTTTCACTTATATCGCTCAGTGTGGCAGGTCGCGTAATGCAGGTGTATGACTCTTTGTGAATTCATCCAGTCCTCTGTCTATACTGTATCCTGTGTGACCCAGCGAACATGAGTCACAAGGGAGTTATTACAATATGGGTGAGCGAAACAATAAGATAATGATCTCCTCCCATGCAAACGTTTTCTATCCGTGTCCTCTGTGATCCCGCAGCCTGAGTCACCCCCAAGAACGCTCACTGCCATGCGTCGCTGCGAGCTTCTCTGAGTGACACCCCTGCTGCATGTTATGAGTAGGGTATGTTCGCGTGTAGTGTCTCCTATGGTTGTTTGTCTTAGGCCACTATATACAAGGCTGTGTTTAGTTTAGTTTGTGTTATTAGAAGAGAAGAGAATGGGAGAGAGGAGCAGGAGAGAAAAGCGATTAGGAAAGAGGAGAGTGAGAAGAGGAGAAAAGAGGAGTGAGAACAGAAGAAAGAGGGAGGGGGAGAAGAGGAGGAAAGATAAAAAAAATAAGTGAGAAGAGGAGAAAAGTGAGGAGAAAAGAGAAAAAATGAGAAGAGGAGAAGAGTGAGAAGAGGAGAAAAAAGAAAAGAGGAGAGAGAAAAGAGGAGTGAGAAGAGAAAAAGAGGAGGGAAATATTCGGATTAATTCAAGACTCGTATATACACCAACCTGTACAAGTATGAAACTATATTGAACAAGAAAATGAGGCTGCTACTGCAAAATATGTTTGTTAAACTATATATAGAGAAAAAAAGTGGGTTAAATGAGGCGTTTGCACCAAGACCATATATATAATTCTAAAGTAAATGCTGTAAAATATATATCATTTAACTCCTTGGTGAAGCTTTACTATGGATAACAATATATACCAACGCTTATTTCCACGGTGGTCAGTTTCACGCAAGAAAAAAAATAATAATATAACGTGACTTACCGTCCTTGCAGCAGGGGCCTGGCATGATGCTTCGTGGGGTGGTTTCTGGTGGTGGTGGCGAAGGATACTGGTCAGGAGTGGACACTTTCCCTCAGTGTACTCGGACTGGTATGAATTACTCACTCATGCTGCATCCCTCTTTTATGGGCAGTGGACCGTGGTCACGGCGGAAAGTGTCGTGTGCAGTGCTGGCGCGGCCGGAGATGCCAGCTAGGCCAGCTTCCACCTCCAACATCACATATTTCCAAAGGCCGATAAGGAGATTAATCGGGTTTTCAGGGGTGTCTTTTTCACATTCATGGTACAGAAGAAGGGTCACACTACCACCAGGGTCATTAAACTACCCCCGGAAATGCCCAAAACGCCTACGAAAGCCTTGTCAAATACAGGCTACTTCGGCCCCCAACGGTTTGAGAATGCGGAGATCTGCTATCGCGCGTCTCTCGCCACCTGGCCCTTCCGCGCGCACGGCCTCCTAAAAAATATGCGTATAATGAAATAGGTTGCTGTTATAATGGGGATAATACGTATAGAGTTTGTCTTGTATCATTGTAAAGACTTAAATAGCCAGTCTAAGATGAAAAAAAAAATCGTCTATCACATTAGTTCCAAGGTTATATCCACGTTCTAGAAACAGTCAACAAGGGGATATTATGATGAATTACGTACACATTAATTATTACACAAAACCTGGATGGATTCGACAATTCATCTCTCTATTGAACTCTCTTAAGGCCACTCTTCGAAACACATGAAGGGGCAGTGATTAGCGGGCTTTTTTTTCCTTTTATTTTTTCTTTCTTTGCCTTTGAGGTGCTTCCTTTGGTGTAAATTAATAATAAAGAAACTCATGTAGATCTTAACCCGGTAGCAGCGACGGGCCAGATTTGTGACTTTACCGTGTACCAGCGATGGGCCAAATTTCTGCCATAATATAAACCTCCCAAAATAGATGATGCATAAACCGATCACACATGCGTTGATATATATCATGAAATGGTTTGCGTGAGTGATGATTCTTTCTCATTATTTTACTTAGAGGGGCCTTTAACCTAACCTAACCTAACCTAACCTAAGAAACATGACCCCCGCAGCTACCGGGTTAATTGTCCTTAAAAAAAATAAGAGCCTGTAATCAAGTAGGTCGTTGTAATAATGGGGATCATATATAGATTTTTTTTTTTATACATTATTGATTGAAAAAAAGAGCCAGTGGAAGATGCAGACAGTTTCGTGTGGTTCATGGTAACAGGCTCCTCAAGGTTATCTCTGTCCACAAGAAACATTTTACCGGAGAAATCGTTGTGAATCATGCACTCTAATCATTCCTCTCAAAGCATGGGCATAAATTTTACTTTATATCTCGGAAATTTCAATGAGGTCTAGTCCAGTGTTAAATTCTAATATGATGAACAAACTTGTGTTCTGGTAATAAATGATTCAGCCATAAGTTGAGTTTAGGTATAACTAATAAATTAACACATTCTGCGCTATTTTCGTACATTTCGTTTTTTTTTTTTGTGTGTGTGTGTGATTGCCATTTATTTATTGATTTATGAAAGTGGTGGTGTGGACAGTAAGGGCATTAAGGGGATTATTTTGCGCAATACTGATAATACATACTGAAAACTCATACTAAGACAGGACACAGAGCAATAAGTATGGGTATGCATTGGATGTATTCAGAATCAGATCGTACACAAGTATAAACTGGTTCGCGGAAAAGGGTTTAATTCCTGTAATATATTAGTGGAATGTATTAAGCACCGTATATAGTATTTGATGCAATTATAAATGAAAGTTTCAAATGCAGATTCCTCGTGTAGCCTCCAGGTGTGACGGGGTGCGGGCATGAGGCAGGTGAGGAGAGGTGGAGCTGGTGGGGGGCGGGGCAGGACAGGGAGGAGAGAGGCAGGTGTGGCGGGGTGCGGGCATGAGAGGAAGGGTGGTGGGAGGCGGGGCAGGTAGGACAGTTAGGAGAGGCGGGGAAGGACAGAGTGGGCGGGGGCCGGGGGTTGTGTCGTCGGTGGTGGTGGTGGTGTCGTGTGCAGCGGGCAGGGTCGTGTGCGGCAGGGCAACGTGCTGTGCGCTTTAGTGGCGTGTGCTTATCTTCATACGTGCATAAGGCAGGCGTTGTCACCCTTATCTTCCGGATACATATGATTCATCCGCATACGCCTCCAATGTTAGGCAGTCTCTAATAATAATAATAATAATAATAATAATAATAATAATAATAATAATAATAATAATAATAATAATAGCGGATAATAGATAATAATAGTGTTATAATAATAGTCAAGCACAAAGAATATACTATTAAGTTATATTAGATAATTAACATTCTCTCTCTCTCTCTCTCTCTCTCTCTCTCTCAGGCTGCATTATTTTCGTTTTCTCCTTACCCCCACACAGAAAGAGTTATAAGGGCCGTTGTTTTATTACATACATTCGATGAAATCCCCCCTCCTCCTCCTCCTGCTTTTGTTTGCCCACCAGCTGTTATATGTGCATGTGGATATATATCTACATTTGAATTTTATGCCATTGTTCCTCGTTCGCAAAGTGTTATCGATCATCAACAATGTTGATCTGTCTACATTCGTGAGATATATATCTATATCTATATCTATATCTATCTATATCTATCTATCTATATCTATCTATCTATCTATCTATCTATCTATCTATCTATCTATCTATCTATCTATCTATATATATCTATATATATCTATATATATCTATATCTATATATATATATATATATATATATATATATATATATATATATATATATATACTGGGGGTTGGGATGGCAGGTTCCTACCTTCTTCCTTGTTGTTTACTTGCAACAATAAACTATCAATCAATCAATCAATCAATCAATCAATCAATCAATATATATATATATATATATATATATATATATATATATATATATATATATATATATATATATATATATATATATATATGAAAATGTTACTCCCTCCTGGCACTATCAACTTCTTTAATTTTTTTCTGCATTTTCAGGGGCTGCAACATGGAGGCAACACAATAAGTGCCTGCTACTGCTGTTGCACCTCCCCCTGCTGCTGCTGCTGCTGGTACACCTCTCCCTACTGCTGCTGTTGCACGTCCCCATGCAAAATCCTCCCGCATTCCTTACAAAAGGGAAGCTAACTGGAGGAAGGAGGCCTCCCTTCTCCTCCTGGAACTAGTAACAAATTATAGGAGGATCATTGAGGGGAAGAACATAAGAACATAGGGAAACTGCAAGAGGCCGAGTGGCCTACACAGGGCAGCTCCAGAATCCCCCCCACTACTCACGATGGGTGAGGTGTAGTTTCAGGGGTTGCACTAGGTAGAGGCTTGATCCTCGTTTACCTTCGGTACGGGCGTACGCTCCAGTACCCTGTCTCCTTACTGCACCCACACCTCACTGCCACCTGTCATCCTCGTCCATGTAGTTATCCAAGCATGACGGGAGAGCCACTCCTTACCGAGTCGGCCAAAGAGGTACCTCACTGGCTAAGTGGATTATGGGAGGCTCGTTCATCAGCCAGAAACACAAGAGCATTGGAGAAAGGCATTATCTTCATCCTCAGGGTCAGCTTATGCTTGAACAATGATCTAAATGAATTGAATTTTATAGTCATCCTTCTCATCTGGGTTTAAGAGATATTGCATGTCTTGTGAGATTTATAGAAATATTTCTTACCATGTGATACTGAATTTGTCTCAAGCTTGATAATTTCTTGTGATGCCATGTGCCACGGTGGATCTTGCAATGTTCTCTAAATTCTGTGTGGACTTAGGGGCATTCTGTTCAAGGGCTCTATACAGCTTACCATACAAAACACATGTAATCGTATATAACTCGTAATCAATGGGAAGAATGTTTTTAAGGGTCAGTCAAACACAGTGTTGTCTATCTTACAGTTTTATCCCCTGCTTTTATTCACCTTATCTATGTGCAGTAAGTGTTGTGAAAGTGACTTAAGTGCCACGCTCCACCACTTATAAAAAGTTGTTTGGTGCCATGCAACTACTAACAAGTCTGTCAATCAGTAATTTGAATGCTGTATAGGTGATTGCCTTTAGTAAATAGCTTACTTGATATTCACATTTCTTCATGCTTTCAGGATTATGATGACCCCCTTAAGAGGAAGACCCAAGACGAAGGTAACAGCGTAAGGGCCCAGATAGTACCCTGCCCTACCCTGCCCTGCCCAGTTGATCGGTGTCAGGGTGTAGCAGTTGGTCAGGGAGGAGTGGACAGTCTCTACAGGCGAGGACAAAGGTAAATTTTTGTTAAAGGTCTCCAACCACAGTAATATAAACCACTTGTTCATTGATTCCCCGCCCACTCATGAGAAGTGACGGTTTCCAAGTCAAATATTCAGCAAACTGTGTACTATATTGAGACCTGAGCGATGATATTCACAGATTGTTTTGCTCCTATATTTACATAGAGCTGTTCTTAAGTACTTCTAATTTTTTCATCCATTTTCTCTACTCTCAACCATATCTCAAATTCAGTTTTGCAGTCTGCCCTAACTCTATGGTTTTGCCAGATTGCTGGTCTGCTCATACTACTTCATATACCTTACTCTTGTCTACATTTACCATCAGTGTTCTCATACACACTGCCAGTTTAACTCAGCAGCAGCGGGGATCATGTCTCTTAATGGTCCCTCTAAGCGAGAAAGATGAAAAAAAATCATCACTTACACAAACCATTTCATAATATATATCAAAGCATTTGTGATCAGATTATGTATCATCTATTTTGGGGGGTCTATATCATGGCACAAATTTGGCCCGTCGCTGCTACACGGTAAAGCCACAAATTTGGCCCCTCGCTGCTACACGGTAAAGCCACAAATTTGGCGGTAAAGCCACAAATTTGGCCGGTAAAGCCACAAATTTGGCACACGGTAAAGCCACAAATTTGGCCCCTCGCTGTTACACGGTAAAGCCACAAATTTGGCCTGTCGCTGCTACACAAAGCCACAAATTTGGGTAAAGCCACAAATTTGGCCCGTCACTGCTACACGGTAAAGCCACAAATTTGGCCCGTCGCTGCTACACGGTAAAGCCACAAATTTGGCCCGTCACTGCTACACGGTAAAGCCACAAATTTGGCCCGTCGCTGCTACCGGGTTAATACACAATAGCCTGCAGAATCCACTCATTTTCTGCCAACCACACTGTCATCTGTAAATAGGACTGTTGCAAACTATTCTTTATCACTCCCACTTTCTCCCTTGCACCTAAATCTCTGCTGGCTCTCATTTCTCTCATACAGTCATCTGCATGAATGTTGAACAGCTGTGGTGACGTCACACACCTCTGCTTCAAACCTACACCAACACCAAAAACTCACTCTGCGTCGACATCCCACACAGAGGGATTCACATCCTTATAAAAAGAACTGATCCCTTTAAGTAAATTGTTCTCCCACACCATATATCCTCAGGACATTCTGTGACCTTTTCTTGATGACCCCGATATATCTGCACACTGACTACTCAGCCACTACTTCCCTTTCTTGATAAGCCCAAACCAAACTTTTGATATATACTTTCATTACTTAATTCATTACCTGATTCTCCATCCCCTCATCCACTTCTTATAGAGCTCCTTTTCATTACACAGTTGTGATTGCCGTGCTACAATCCAAGTCGTTCTGATCCATACAATGGTTGTAGGAAGATACTGCTGTTTATATCCTTCTCAACCCTCATCCTCACTCATTCCTTTCATATTTCTCACCTGAGCTCCTGTTACCTGTCTGTCTTTCACTGTTCTCTCCCTTCATTCTTCTATGCTTGCACAGGGGAAATGAGCTGTATATGTAAGATGCGCATGTGGTGTGTTAGGATGAAATGGAGAAAGCAGTGACAGCATTTGAGATTTGGTATGGATGTAAGTGCAAGAGGTGTAGATTGTAGAGTGCTTGAATGGGTGAAGCTTGGTGCTCTTGAGATTGTCTGGACACGTGATGAAAATGAATGATGACTTTGTGAAGAGACTGTGCCAGGGCTTGGGGTAGACTACCAGTGAAATGATCAGTGGAATGGACGAGTATTGGAGAGAGAGCGAGTTGGTAGGTGGAGGATAGTGTTGAGAAGGAGTGCTGGAACAGGGAAAACTGGAGACGATTCTGCTGTCACCTTTGGAGATATAGGGGGGTTTTAATGCAATTGCTTCCTCCTTTCTCTCTTCTCCCAGCCATATCTAACACTGTTGTGCTCTTTCCTCTAACACAGTGTCACTTTACAAGCTCAATAGCCGACTCCTATGCCCTCAATTATTTAAGTATCATAACCTTACTCCTGCCAACATATACTTTCAAACTCTTCCTATTAAACACCCTGTCCAGTTCATCACAATTCTCCACTGCATTTTCCAACATTTTGCCAACAACATGTATCATCTGCAAATATGCCTGCCACCAAACATTCAGCCTTAGATGTAACTCCCCTACATGCACTGGGTCTCTCTCACACCCACTGGTCGTATTAACATTAAGCACTGGGTCTCTCTCACACCCACTGGTCATATTAACATTAAGCACTTGGTCTCTCTCGCACCCACTGGTCGTATTAACATTAAGCACTTGGTCTCTCTCACACCCACTGGTCGTATTAACATTAAGCACTTGGTCTCTCTCACACCCACACCAGTATATCACTCAGCTCCTTACACACAGGCGTCAAAGATGAATGAACGAATGTCTTATCAAACAGTATCTGCACCAGTATATGTTTATTGAATAGCCTTCCATTACAGAGGAATGTAGATTTTTGTTTTGTCACTTAATGACTTCCTAATTTAATTTCCGGCACAGATGTGGTTGCCAATCTTCAGAGCGAGAACTAGTCTTAATCTTAGTGTCTTCTTCTTCCAGGTGGGGTGTAGTGCATCGATCTCTGCTAGACATCATGGCTTTCTAACTTACTCTGCCACACATCACTTCTAACAAGCCACATGGAAGTAGAGATATAAACTTCGCTCACACACAGCAGTGGAGCACAATCCAGCTGTCCCATCAATCTTCAGGAGTTGTTTGCTCTATTGGCTCCAGTCGGCACAGGCCCACCAGACTCCCAGCCAAGGAGGAATCAGCACCACTGCACTCTCTCCCCTCGTCCCCAATTAGCCCCTCTCCTCCTCCCTCCTCTCCTCTCTCTCTCTCTCGAATGATCACCATCCCTTGCTATCACCACTCATTCCTTTCTGTCTAGTCCTCACTCTCCCTCCTTCCTTCTTCCCTCCTCTTCCTTGTCCAGCCATTAATCCCTCCCCTGCCTGTCTGCTTTTGTGTCTACACACACACACACAATTTATGTGTGTGTTTGCAAAACATCGTCCTTATTAAAACTCGAGAGCTGACGAGTAATAACAGCAGTAGAATACCATCATTATCATTATCATCATTTTATCACCTTCATAACTATTTGGCAAAGTATTAAGCATTTATTTTCCATATCAAGGAAATAAACATCAAATGCTGACAACTTATATATTTATTCTTAACAATAATTTCCTAATAACGAGACCACCCTCCTTCCATTTCCATAACTTCTGCTAAGCGGTCTGGCATAGAGGCCACCATTTTCCTAATTACCTCTGGCTTATTCCTGAGGGTCTCCCAGGACCTATTTATGTGAGCCATAAAGGCCTGTGGATTGCATTTCCTGGCTGGATCCCATGAACTGACCATATTCCCCCAGACATGTTCTAAGGGGTTGAGGTCTCCTTGACTATTCTAGCCATGTGGATTGGACTCTTGTCCTGGACAAATATGATTCGTCCAGGGTTGGCATGGAAATCCCTTTCCCGTAGTGAGGGAAGAAAGAAGTCCTCCAGGATATGGACATATTTTTCAGCCGTCAGCCTTCCATCTATCCTCACTACATCGCCCACCCCGTTCATGGAGATCCAGCCCCACACTCCACACGTGACGTGGCCGCTTCTACTTTCCTCGAAGATATTTCTGGGATCGTATCTGAAGGGAAGATAGATAAAAGACAATAAATATATACGGGAATGATTATTTTACATATATAGGGGTTGCAACCTCAACCCCATAGAACATGTCTGGGGGAATATGGTCAGTTCATGGGATCCAGCCAGGGAATGCAATCCACAGGCCTTTATGGCTCACATAAATAGGTCCTGGGAGACCCTCAGGAATAAGCCAGAGGTAATTAGGAAAATGGTGGCCTCTATGCCAGATCGCTTAGCAGAAGTTATGGAAATGGAAGGAGGGTGGTCTCGTTATTAGGAAATTATTGTTAAGAATAAATATATAAGTTGTCAGCATTTGATGTTTATTTCCTTGATATGGAAAATAAATGCTTAATACTTTGCCAAATAGTTATGAAGGTGATAAAATAATGATAATGATGGTATTCTACTGCTGTTATTACTCGTCAGCTCTCGAGTTTTAATAAGGACGATGTTTTGAGAGAGAGAGAGAGAGAGAGAGAGAGAGAGAGAGAGAGAGGGGGGGGGGGGGGGGGCCCTTGCCGATAGTTCCATTGGCTCACATTGCAAGTTATGTATTGACAGTGTTGTAACTTGTACAGAAGACTTGAAATACGCTTAAAGGGACAGTTAAATAAGTTTCTTTTAACCCCAAATGCACATACAATTTCTCTGAAGAGTTTAGAAAGTGTTTGAGTTAACTAACTTACTTTATATCAATAAATTTCCAACAAAATGATACTGAAAGTGGAGAAATATTTTGCAACAAGTTTCAGAGACAGTGTTGTATTGTTTTTCAGAAAATACTTTCTTAAAGAGCGTCCACATGATCGAGCACTGCCCGTCAGGCAAACACTGTTACCAGATCACGATAGGAAGCGAGCACCACGGAGTTATGCCACGTCCACACGGTCGAGCTGTGCCCTAACCGAGCAAAGTCTACAGACTATGCCCGCAAAGGTGTCCACATGGCTGACTATGGTGGTTGGAGGTTAGCTGGCCGTATGCAGGGGTTGTGAACGAGTGGTTTAGTGCGGTTCGATCACCATTGTGCGCACCATACTTCGAAAGAAGATGGCTCTCTATACCATTATAATTGGTGCCTGCATTAAAAAGAAAAACAAGTGATCACGGAGACGTGTCTGGTGCCGGGAGTGGTTGCAAAAACGTGAGGTAATGGGAAGCTCTGTGCCAATCCAACGTGAATTGCAGGATGAAAATGAAAATTTGTTTCAGAATTACATGAGGATGAACATAAACAGTTTTTATACTCTCCTGTCGAAAGTGAGGTTCTACATATAGAGGCAAGAGACAAATATGAGGCAAAGCATGTGGACATGGTGTACTACTAACTCAGTACTGAGTGGGTCTGCCCGCACCTTACCTCGTGTGTTTGGCAGTGACGTCAGACCTCCATCCACTGGCCTCTAATAGCGCCGGGAACGGGCAGTTTGATGGTTTGCCTGCTAAAGGTGCCTGTAGACGGGTATACCTCTCGTGCGCGACCGTGTGGACATGGCATTATTGCCACGTCCACACTGTCAAGCACTGCCCGACAGGCACGAGGGCTTTGACTGTCAGCGGGTACATTTAGCGGGCAAAGCATCAAATTACCGGTGCCCGCAGCTCATACAGCGCATATTGGAGGGATGTGTACGAACACTCACTAGCCAGAAATCTGAGAGTTGCCTCCAGACGTGCTACAGGTGCAATGTTTGCCTCATATTTGTATCCTGCCTCTTTATATAAGGTTCCACTTTCGCCAGGAGTGTATAAAAGGTGTTGATGTCCATCCTCATGTAACAGACAAAAAAGAATCTATTTTTCATCCTGTAGTTCACGCAAGACAGTCACAAAACTCCTCGTTTTTGCAACCACTCCCTGCACCATACACTTTTCCATGATCTCTTCAGTTTCTTTTTTTACGCAGGCACCAGTTATGACTGCATAGAGTGCAATCTTCTTTTCAATTATGGCACGCACCATGGTGATCATACCACACTACAAACAGCCCGCTCACAACCCCTGGTTACTGCCGACTACCCGCCAACCAGTTGAACCAGCAGCTCAGCCCTGTGGACAACACCACAGGCAAAGTCCACAGACCTTGCCTAGTGAGGGCACGGCCCGCCGGGCACTGCACTGCCCGATAGTGTAGAGCCTGCTGGGAATTGCTCCATCTGGTAACACTACTAAAAAGTGGGAGAAATACGTTCAGCGGGCAGTGCCCGCAAGCCAGTGCTCGACCGTGTGGACATGGCATTAAAGCATTGGGTAAGGGTGATATTTTGGTATAGCATGTTTTGAGCCTTGCCCTACTTTCATCAATATGATTATTAAACAAGATGTGGATCATAGTGCTTCTTGTTGCCAGGCTAGCGAATGTTTGTTTTGCTGAGACAGTGTTCTGCGCATGCACTGGGTGGCCAATACGTATCTTGTACTGCGTCCTGCACTGATGCCCGAGCTCCAGCTGTGAACATAGCAGCGGAGGTGTTGGGTCTCTTGGTAGGTGGGCCAGCAGGCCGATTTAGTGACTTAACTTCTCTTAACTTAACTTCATAATGGATATGAAAAAATAAAATGATAAAAAAGAATTGGCAGTGATCTGAGCTTGGGGCTGCCTCAAGGGAATGAATCGTGCGCCTGACGTCCCATTCGCCACCGCCAGAGGTGCACAAAGAAAGGTTTGCCAGCCTGGCAGCAGGCAGCACTTCATCTGCTGGGTTTTATTCTTAGGGGCCTCTCATAAGTGAATGCATTATCTGCACACCAATAAATCATATTGAAAAAAAGAGGGCAAAGTCTGAAACATGCTTTGCCAAATTATCATCCTTATCTGACGTTTTCTTAAAAAGTTAATATTTCTGAAAGCAATACAACACTGCCTCTGAAACCTATGATAAATATTAGTCACATTGTAAGGCATCTTGTTCACTTGTTGCTTAGGTCTGTGTTTCATCAAAAACCACAAGCAGATTTTTACCATGAAGAAAGATAAAATTGCCCTTTTCAGAAATTCACATTCTAAAACTCCAAATTTAAGAAAAATGAAATCTATATCTAACTGCAATAGAACCAGATAACAATTTGTGCAGCAGTGCACAGTACTTTTGGTGTGTGGGAGGCTGCAGACATGGGCTTTACGATAAACCCTTTATTAGGAACCTGGCAGCTCCACTGTTATTAACCCGGTAGCAGCGATGGGCCAAATTTGTGGCTTTACTGTGTAGTAGCAACGGGCCAAATTTGTGCCATGATATAAACCCCCAAAAATAGATGATACATAATCTGATCACTAATGCGTTGATATCTATTATGAAATGGTTTGTGTGAGGGGTGATTTTTTCTAATTTTTCTCGCTTGGAGGGACCATTAAGAAACATGATTCCCGCTGCTACCGGGTTAAAGTATTAGGCAAAAAATTATCTAGAACAGATTTACTAAGTTAATTGCTATAACTATTATTTATTACTATAAAACCCATGTCTAGTAAGAGGATCACTCCTACCAAAACTGGCCGAGAGTTACTGAATAACTTAGAAAACTACCTTTTGAGGATGGAAGGGCCTTGATAGGAGGAGAGAGGTTCAAGGCTGACCTGGACAGCATGCCGGCAGGTGAGACAGGAGGAGAGCAGAAGCGCCTACCTTGATGCTGGAGTTCTGTGGGCCAAACATCAGGACGGACTAGCCAACACACGCCCCTCTGCAAATTTCAATTAGCTATATTTTCACATGCCAGGCAAAGGTAGACTAAAGGTGAGTTTGAAGAGGGAGGTTGAGGCAATGCACCAAACCTCTGACATGTGCCTCTTTTGATGGCTTGATATAAAAAGGACCTATTAGTGATGCTGTTGGTGGACTGCATAAATGAGTCACACTACCAGCAGGCACCTATACAGCATTAATATGTATTAACTGCTAAATGGCAGGGATGTTATGCAATGTGTTAGGTCTAAAAGCTTTAACTGTTCCCAATCAGTGTATTATTTAGTGAAGTTCACAATGTTGGATACTATATTTATCAGGGTGTTCAATTAATTAATAAACATTACTAAACTAATGTAGCTAAATAAATGACCATATTTAAGCATCTGAAGTAGAAAAAAGTTACCTTTGAACCCACCTGCTAACTCATTAGGCATCACTATTGCCCCAACCTTTTTTTATTCTTACTTTACTGTCACTGTCTTATTTTTCATATTCATGTCTGGTCATCATGCAAACATTGTTTGAGTATCACTTTTTTACATTCCCTAAATGACCTTTCATGAATATCAATAACAATAAAAAAAGCCATCTGGTTCACTTATTGCCACTGGCCGTGCTATGTATCTATCAATAGTGGGGAGTGCAGCTGAGTATGGAGGGGCATTCTAGGCAAGTGGAGCTCAGGGGCATTCTGATGCCACACAGAAGGTTGCTAGGGCATATGCTAAGATCAGATCAATGTTGGGTGGGTATTAGGGCATGGCCAGTGGGAGGGCACCTGGGGAGGAGCTGCATGGGTTCTTATGGGGGGAAAGTGCCCCCTACAGTTATGCCACTGTTTGTTGCATAGATCTCTGTATCCCCTGAAATTCATAAGCAGACTTTCACAATCTAACTACCTTCATGAAGGTATTACCGTAGTTGAAGACAAAATTGTCCTTTACCCTCAAAAAGTCACATTTGAAATTTTCAGATTTACAAAAAGAAATTATGCTGCTAACTGGAATGGAACCAGATGACAACCCTTATAGAAGTGCATGATACTTTTTGTGGGTGTGAGAGGATGCAGACATGGGCTTTATATTTCAGGGATTCTATTACTATTATTTAACTTTACTTTTCTGCCTCCTGGCACCATTTGATGAAAACCCAGCAGCTTGAAGCCCCCGGTACTATTATTATCAATAGTATTGGAAAAAATTCAGTAGCATAACAATCATTAAAAGTATATTGTCATGACTTACTTATTAAAATAAAACTCATGTCTCTTAAGAGGATCACCTCTTACAAAACTGTCAGACGGAAGGGCCATGGTGGATGGAGGGAGGTCTGACATGAACATGAACAGCGTGCCGGCAGGTGAGACAGGAGAGCCAAAGCGTCTATCTTGATGATGGAGTTCCGAGAGCCGGACATCAGGATGGACTGGACAACAATCACCTCTCTGCAAAATTTGATTTGCTACATTTTCACTTACAAGGCGAGAGTATATTAAAAGTGAGATAAGAGAGGTGAAAGCATATGCCCTTATGTATTGATTGATCTAACAAGGACTTACTGTAAAAAATAGTAATGCTGCTGGTGGACTGCATGAATATGGGTCACACTACCACCAGATTTATGTATTACATTCTAGTTTGTTCATTTACATATTATTAATTGATTATTTACTTTGCTGCACATGAAGCACAATTCCAGCTCTGTCTATAGCACATGTATTTGTATGTATGGAGGTTACTGAATTAGTCGGGCTGGTGCATCAGCAGAGTGCAGCTTCCTTTTGGGCCCTGTGTCTCTCATTTTTCTCACTTAGAGGGACCATTAAGAAACTTGATCCCCGCTGCTACCGGGTTGATTTATGCTTATTCTACAACTAATCAAGAACTGACAAATTATGTGCTAAATACAAAGCCATGCAGGGGAGTGGCGAGGAATGGTCTGCTACGAGGGAAGGAGAAAAAGCTCATTATGATACAATGAATGATTAGCAGACTCATAACTCAGCCTTTTAACAAATGACTAATACAGCGATGTAGAATGAATCTATTTTGGGGGGAATAAATCTGGGGTGTTCACACTGCCCATCACGGAAGCTGCTGAATAATGAAACGTGACTATTCAAGTCCGTAGAATTTACCGCATCAGTGCCCAGATAACGTCCCGCCCGTAACACACTTTATGTCTTGTGGGCAGTAGAACGTTGGCAGGATTCTGGTGGAAATCTTGCTGGAAAAGCTTCTGCTTATTAGTCACTGTTGCTAAATATGACAGGAGGTTTCCAGAGACTTTGTCGTCTATTTTTTTTTCCTGTATAATATTTTTTTTTTACGTAGGTTCCAGAATGCTGTTGGAATCTTTCGCGTAACAAACTGAAATATTGTTTTGTTACTACAACGATGGGAGCAAAAGAGAAATACAACCCCTGATGAGAGGGCTCACATACGCCATCGAGGCAGCAGACTATAGCTGGATCGAGTGTGTAAATAAAGTCAGACTAGGTTACAAAAATATTGTCAAGGCCTTTTTTGAGGATATGTTTATGCTAACTCATAACCAGTTTGATGTAAACTCAGTAAAGCCAAATAATTATGTTTCCTCAATAATGAGACTTTCAATACAGAGCGGCTAATTAGCTTCCAAATATGATAATTCGGTGTTAACGAAACAGAAGGCCGTATCTTTAGTCACAGTCACTGGACTTTTAACAATAGAATCAAGCCCCTTTCTGAACGAAGACCCACACGTAGTAACGAGGCAATAACAGTTTCAATTAAACCCTCTGAAACTCGGAACTCTTGAAACGACTATTGGCTCATTACCTTGCAGATAGACCGGAATACACTCCAAAGGTTTACCACAAAACAGAGCTTCACGGAAACGATTCAGCGAGCAGACACACACGTAGTAACATGAACAATTAAAACTAAACGATCCTGGCTTCATTATATCATGTCAATAAGTAATACGATTATAAAGTTACTGCTGTGTGTGTGTGCGTATGTGTGTGTGTGTGTTTACAGAAGAAAGAAAAAAACATACCGTCTAGGCGGAATGAGTTTTAAGTGTTATTTCAAGTCCTCGCTGCCGTCGATGCTCGCACCCGTCACACGCATGATACAGCAAGTAAATTCGCGCTTCATCCAGGGAAACAATAAATACACAACGCTGCTCCTGCAAAAAAGCTATCAAAATAAGATGTCAAAGCGTAATCAGTTTTGGCTCGCTAGAAAATCAACAGAACTTGGATAGGAACAGGCTGCGAATGGCTATTAAAGGCTTTAATCATTTCATTTTATATATGAAGATCCCTTGATATCACTTGTCTTGGTAGGGTCGTAATCACATGTATTTTGTTGCAATACATAAAAAAAAAAAACCATTAAAAAAGCCTTGTCGATAAGGAGCAAAGTGTCTGATGACTGATCCGCAGCATAAGGTGGACACTGAGACGGAGTATACACTGACAGACGAGGTACACGCAGACAGACTGGGTATACAATGACAGATGATTCATAAACTCATGTGCGGGGTACTAAACGTCATTAGCGACCTTTAGCTCTATACTTCCTTGGGCACTTAAACACCAGGGATAGAGTATTCGTATTCGTACTCGAATATTCGAATACCGTATTTGGGTGTATTCGTATTTGAATAATTATTGGTTGAAATCAAAGTATTCTCCTTTGCATTCGAATACAAAGGAAAAGTATTCGTATTTTGCGAGTAATCTGATGAATACTTTAAATTTATTATCAGATAATAATTATAACAGCCGTTGTTACTTACAGGTTGAAAGGTAAGTGTGATATCCCTGTATTGAATACTGACACCAGTCACAAGTCATTGTTCATGAGCTCATTTTACTGTTGCATAACTTTAGAACAGTGCTATACCCAGTTACGTCAAGAAGGTATTTTCCAATGAAAAGTATTCATGAATGTATTCATGAATACGATATTATTCTAGTGTTTGCCCATACCCCTCGCAACCCAAACTGATTATGGGGCCTTTGAGACTGCGGAGAATGCGGCAGTAAACATGAAATGCGTCGCGAATACATAACTTGTACGTGTTCACTCCATCCCTGCTCAGCACTTCGCTTTACCCATTACACACCGCCAAACAGGAAACTACGGTAATGGTGATTTCATGACACATCAATCAGATTGACTTACCTGACTGCCGGCACTCGCCACTCCGTCCTTGGCCACAGGTCACTCGCCACAGACAGCAGCACCGACACCCACACACGCTTGCTGCTCGCTGGAGAGTGGAGGGCTGGAGGCAGAGATGATTAGAACCTCGGCCTGTGAAACAGAAAACGGAAGCTTTAAGCGTCAACTTGTTTAAATAAATCCCAATTCTCTTTCATTGCTACAGGGAGGAGAGAAAACGCACATGAAGACGTATACTATCTAACCTGAAATAAAAATATGAAAGAAAAATACGATTAAATGGCGTGCGCAGCCGTGGTAGCTATATAGTTCCTTGTTGGCGGCAGAGAGAGGTTTGGCTTAATAGGTATATCAGCTTGTACTTCAGGACCGCAAGGTGTGTTTACAGGAGGTAAGTTGGTGTCAAGCGTGAGGATGAACTGAATTATAGCTACTGGTGGTGATTACAGACTCCTTGTTGTTGTCGAATGGAGTCGTTTTTGCTTTACGTGGGAGGTTTAAAAAGCTCTGTTATGATGTTTGATACCACTATTGTTGAAGATTATGTTTAGATAAATGTAACAAGCGCCTACCCTTTCAACATCTCTAATACGAACTATTTAATGATCTTCGAATAACTGAATCGTAAATTGTCGCCAACAGGTATCTTAGACCTATAAAGTGTTTAAGATTCATATGGTGCTGGCAGGGGGATTGGTTTAGAAAAGGAATGAGGGGCCTCTGATCTCGTTTAACTTCTTATGCATCAGTGAATGACCACACGCCACAGGCAGCGCAATGAATGCGTGTCACCTCACCAGAAAACACGCGTTTAATCGTCACTGACTATTGTGCTCAGCACAAAATTCATTTAAATCTGTAAATCATCATACAACTCTATTGGTGGTTGAGCGTTCTCTCTCTCTCTCTCTCTCTCTCTCTCTCTCTCTCTCTCTCTCTCTCTCTCTCTCTCTCTCTCTCTCTCTCTCTCTCTCTCTCTCTCTCTCTCTCTCTCTCTCTCTCTCTCTCTCTCTCTCTCTCTCTCTCTCTCTCTCTCTCTCTCTCTCTCTCTCTCTCTCTCTCTCTCTCTCTCTCTCTCTCTCTCTCTCTCTCTCTCTCTCTCTCAACACTGTGTCCTTCTCTCTTCCGTGGGTCAAAATTGCCACGTGGATAGGGAAAGCATAAGGTTTCGCCCTCAAACAAGTATTAACCCTTTTTCTGATATGTGACCAGGTTGAGCGCTTGAAAGGTTTAGTAATCAAACTTCATGAAGTATGACTTTTGGGCATGTTTATATTGTTTATATTGTCGTTCGAATTTTCAAACATTGCCGAGGGACCAAAGACGACCCACATGCTGTCCTGATGAAACTCTCAAGAAGATAAAATGGAGCTCTGGGAGGTTGCATGAGCCAGGCAAGAATGGCGCCACTATATAATAATCAGCCGTGCCACCATCGGGCTGGGGCCAACGAACAGTCCCCATCATGAAGGCTCACCAAGGCCGAGCATAAAAAAGTTTTGCTTCGAGTCAGGCACACAAAGGGCAGGAGCAACTGATGAAGCCCCCGCCTTTCTCGCACAAGTAAGCCATTAATTGTGTGGCCTCGCGTCAGGTACACACGAGGGTACAAACAACTATGGCTTGATTCTGCTGTAGAAAAAAACCCACTCGCAGACCATGATATGTCTGTGTCTCTTATGTTTCAAATATCATCCATATATTCATATTTTCAACACGCACGTTCAGGAACATTGCTACCACGTTCCCTGAGCGTGCGTATAAAAAACATGAATAATTGAATGCCATTTCAAACGTGACACAGATATATATCAAATTCAAACTGCTCATGTGAACACAATAAGACTGTAAATGTTAATATTAGTAATTCGATATAAAAATAACACCTTGAGATAATTCTTAATACATCGTAGGTGTAGATATCGGATGACCGGCGGATGGGAGCGATGCACACGGGCGCCGCTCAGCGTGGGATGCACGAGGCAGAGTGAAATAAGAGACAAAAGATAGCAGTGACAGGTGGACGTAATATCCACGAATGTAAAGAAAGATCAATGTAGCCTTTTTGCCCGAGGTCACAGAACTGTATACTGTATCTCGCTTCAAAGTTCGAGAAGCACTACTGTTAATTTGCTTTCTTTATTTCTACAAATGCATATAAGGTAAAATGAACACGGAAAAACAGTGGTCTCCGCAGTCAGCTGGCGATATCATTGAATCAGATAAATGCTGCTCCATTCGTTTCCTATAGAGCAGGGAGTGAACAAACTGATTAATTTACACGGCGGCAAGAAAGGAAAGCAAACGAATTAACTCCACAAGACAACAACAGCAGAGAGAGATCCCTTTCAAGTGTTTTACATAATGGTGCTTTGAATAATACACCCGGACAAAAACATTCCCTCCTCATTATCTCGTTGACTCTCAGACATGCATCTCACTCCTGGAAAGTCATGGTTAGTAAATGGAGAGAGATTACGAGAAAGCACTTCGAGGAAAATAATATAATGAAGAGCAATAATGAAGGAGCCGGAGGGGAGTGAAGAAGCATCAAGGAGACGTTATAATAAGATCATTCTAACACTAACCAGCCTTGACGCGTTCACTGCCGGCCCTGGAAACACAAGGTAGATAGATCGCTCGGCAGCAGGGGTCAGGAGGGTGGCGTCGGGGTAAGATTTCAAGGGTAATTTGTACGGGGCTTGATCCTGGTTGACGGTTAACGGGCATCAAAGGAAGGGGAAGGATTAGCTCTTATGAAACAATAGGAGGGGAGAGTGACATCCCTTTGTTGTCGTTATCCATCAGCGAGGGAAGACGAGCTCGTCACCCCAGCCCACACATCACGGACGCTCCTGCTCCTCCTGCTCCCTCTACACAGCGCTCGCCTTCCTCTCCTATACACGTGATGTATTTCCCTCCTCGCCCACACCTCACAAACTTTTTACAACTATTTCTCACATTGTGCTTTGAGTGTGTGACGCATTACTTATGGTCTTCTGAAGGGTCCGTCGTTTAATGAGTATCTCGGCTCATATGTTAAAGGCTAAGAACTCTATAACGATGAGTCCGTGTTACTCTGCGGCCATTGCTGACAACCTAATGAGACATTGTAGTATCTTCCCTTGCATGCATATATCCTTACTCCTTTGACATACTGTGATCATGTACATCATGCGAAACAAAAGGAACACTCTTGCTACGATACAAAGTGGTGGCAATACGCCATTTTGGGAAAATATGTTTGGATAAATATACAATTTAAGTGAATTGTAAACATACTCTTTGTAGAAGAAAAAGTCATGTGCAACTCGGAACTAGGAATGAACATATTTAGGTTACACACAAAGAGAACACACAACAAAAGTTTTCACCCCCTGCCTCCCGCGGACAACAGCTGCTCTGGAAAACTGCTTTCAATGTCCGACGCGTCTTGCTTGGTAATAAAGAATCCCAGAGAAACATTTGAGCTTATAACACTCGACACTCACTGTTTTTCTCACATAACCACGTCTGCAAGAACAGCTCAATACACATCGCTAACTTTCAAAGACCAACTTTTCTTTGTTCAGGTACAGTTTCTCTTTGTAAAGGCAGCATTGTTGGCTTAAGATCCTCGATATACAACCTACGTGAAGGTTTTAAGGTCAGTCAATAAACGGAACTTTCATACTTTTCTGACTTACGAAACATTTACGATCGCTGCCGTGTACAGTTCCAAGGATAAGGTTGTGTAGTCTACTGCGTTGCCCACCACCAAAACTTCCACCCTACCACATAACCTACTTTCGCTCGGGGCGTGTTTATGTGCTGGATACTGTAACGCAGCGAGAACACATCCTTCTAGCAGCTGCACGTCTCTTACTTGTCACTCTTTTTCTCTTCTCTGCTTCGCCCAAACATTCACTTCTGTTCCAGGCTCTCGCAAAACACTTTTACTTCCATATTTTAACCCTGTTTCTGCTCCAGACCTTCGCCTTCCGCCTCAGAGGATCGTAAAATAAAGAACGTCAGAGCCTCGAGCAGGGCGGAGTGAAGTGTTGAGCAGGTGAGTCTGAAGCTAAATTAAATAACGTGATGTCTTAAGTCTGTCTCCTGGGAAGCACAGGTTTATCAAAGGACAGGTTTATGATGTTATCAGGCTCGTCCGGTGTGAAATAAGAGACAACAGATAGCAGTGACTGGTGTACGTAATTTGCACGAATGTGAAGAAAGATCAATGTAGCCTTTTTGCCCGAAGTCACGGAACTGTATATTGTATCTCGCTTCAAAGTTCGAGAAGCACTACTGTTAATTTGCTTTCTATATTCCCACAAATGCATATAAGATAAATGGAGAGCTTCCTCCTCTTAACTGTGGTGCGGACGAAGGTGAGGCGCTGACTGGAGTTTAGCAGCACTCACTTTCCTGTAATTATTGAAAGTGAAATGCTTATAAAAGTATAGTATATATCACTTTCTGCATGTAAACTGTCCTCCCAGGAACATTGTCTCATCATTCGTTTTTTGTTTTTGTTTTTTTACGGAAAAGGAGACAGCTCAAGGGCGTGAAAAAAATGAAAAAAATAATGAAAAAAAAGCCCGCTACTTCCTGCTCCCGAATAGAGTACATAGGAGTGGCCAAAAAGAAAGATCTAAACTTTTTCATTATTTGCCTGCGTTGAAAGGTTTTCTATCAGAGAACGAAAATCATTTTGCCAACACATCCTCTCAGTAGATTGAAAATAGCGATCTAATTGGCTTTGTCACTGTTCCCAAATTACCTTAAGCTGCGAAAAAATCCTGACAAAAACTGCAAAACACAATCCAAAGGCGGAAAGATATACTTATAAAGCTGCTCCAGCTTGGAAACATAAAAATAATGTTTCGTTGACTATTTTCCATAAGTTACTTTATCAATTAGAGGAAGAAATGACTTTTTTTTAATGAACAACAATTTTAATTCTAAATACCAAAATATTCACGATTCGTTTTGAGGACACTGATGATTGGACTTCCTTCATTACAATCCAACAAAGCACAATAACTGAATAGTCACCATGAAACAAAACTATTGGGCAAGGTAAACTTTAAGCTGGTGTTGTCTCATCGATAACTCCCACCTTTTGCTATCTATGTAAAGACCCACTGCACCCACTTTTTATTTATATTTTTATTTACAGCACAAAAGGAAGTCATATACAAAAAGGAACAAAAAAGCCCATCAAAGCACTGCTCCCCAAGGACAAAAAATAGAACAGAGTGAATATCGTCACCTTCATAAACAAACCGCCTAAGTCATTATTTTTTACTTCACAGGAAATCAGAAAAGAACTGTCATTATCTCATTTGGCTTAAGATTTAGGCAGGAATGAAAAGGCCAGTTCTAGAACACTCAAACCCTGAACGACGATACAGAAATGGGCGTAAATGATGGAAAATTGATGTAGACAAAAACCCGGAAATCACAGAAAAATGACTTGGGCGATTATTTTATGAGGGTGACGATATTCATTTACACAGACGCTGATTTTTACCATGCCTCTTCTCCCACGCGGTCCCTTGGTTGCCTCCCTTGCCTAACTAACCCGTCAGCTCGCGGTGGAAACAAGTCCATCAACACAGGACACAGACGGGAACACACCACTCTCGCTACCGCTGTTTGCCTTTACACGGCTTCTCCAAATAACCTCTTGTTGACGAAGCCGTAGGAGAGAATGGGTTAAAACACGCCTCCCACAGCCCGTATGGAAACCTAAGCCAAAGGAGTCATGATTCACTGCATTGATCACTTAATACACCAGAGAGACGCGTAGTAGTTGACGGGAAAGGGGGGAAATAGGGAGACTCGAAGATTTTAATGGAAGTATATTAAATAATGTAAATACGAGAGAGAGAGAGAGAGAGAGAGAGAGAGAGAGAGAGAGAGAGAGAGAGAGAGAGAGAGAGAGAGAGAGAGAGAGAGAGAGAGAGAGAGAGAAACCTTGCAGGGCGTGAGGAGGAAGGAAGAGGACGAGACGTAAACAGGAATGGAACAACATGCAAACAAAGGCTGTTGACAGAACGTAACGTCTAAAAAGATACGGTTAGAGAGAAAACAAAGGAACACGAAAACTAAAAAAACAGCCAGAGTGTAAACAGGAAAACTTGTATGCAGATAATTATAGACACCCAAGATAATAGATATACAGATTGATATAGATAGATAGATAGAAGGATTGATAGGCAAAAAATAGCTTGATTGGTGGGTAGACAGGTAGACGTAATACTCGAAATGGAGGTTGAGGAGTTATTCAAGAACGAGAAAGGCAATAATTATAATCAAAGCAAGGAAAGAAGAAAAAAATAAAATAAAAAGGGAGGAGGAAAAATGACACTTCAGGAATTAAAAAAACAAAAAAACAGAAGACAAATGAAAAGGAAAGCGCGGACAAGAACAAAACAAAAAACACAAAAAAAGGGTAAAACAAATGGCTGCTCGACGGTGTGCGAGGAAGAAGGAAAAATGTAAAGCGCGTCTCTATGATTACGAAGAGGCGTCGCGGCCCAACCAGGCGTTATTACTCTTCCTGTCCCGCCTTCCTCACTCCCTCCTGCGCCTCGTTACCGCCGGGCCCTTCAACGGTGACTGAAATTTATGGTGGAGGCTTTGTGGGCTTAGCGGGACCATCATCATCACAACCACTACACCCACCACTACAATAACCATCACAATTACCAACACCACACCATCAACTCCACCTTCAAAACACCAATACAACTGCCACTACAGCTATCCACCACCACAGCACCACCAAAACTACCACTACTATCACCACCTCCACTACTACATCCACCACCACCACTATTACCATCCCCACCACCACAACAACGCCAAGTATGTACAGGCTGGCGGTGGGCTGTGTGGAGGGGTCTGTGTAGGAGGCAGCACCGTCGTATAATGTGCCTATATAGTCCCTGCAACACTGAAGCACAAGAAAAAGAAAGAATATCAACGGAAATATAGAAGCTGATTTGTTCCTTTTCCCAGTTCGAACGGCGCATTTTGGGGTTAACGAGACATGTCAAACGAGAGTCACATTTAAAGTAGTGAAGGTTTAGGTTTAACGAGACATGTCAAACGAGAGTCACATTTAAAGTAGTGAAGGTTTAGGTTTAACGAGACATGTCAAACGAAAGTCACATTTAAAGTAGTGAAGGGACAGAACCCATGACCAGGAAGAAGAAGAAGAGAAAAAAGAAAAAGAGGAAGAACAAGAACAACAACAAGAAAAAAAAAGAAGAGGAATAAGAATAGTGATATAACTAAATAATATAATAAATAGGAACCATGTTGACCCTCCAAGCTGTACTGACCCCAACGACCTTCTCTCCCCGCCGCGAAAAACTCTCCGTGTGTGTGTGTATAAAAGCATAACTCGATGTGGCGCGTGGGAGCCTCCTCGCCTGGCCGCTCAATCGAAGCTAATCAACACACTCAATGGCTTACTCAGTCTTTTGCGCCGCGCCAGAAGGGATCAGAGGGGGTAACTTTTACGGTGCTTGTAACAGTCTAGCCGCCTCCCTGCACATCGGCATGAAAAGGGTGTTAAAAGTGGGTGCTCGGTTTTCAAAATGGGATAATAACTGTATGAATCGTTGGTCTACTGAATGACCTGAACGCTGAGACTCTGAGGTCGATATTATAAGACTCTTTGGCTTCTCACATCAACTATTTCTAAAGGTCAAAGAGGGGATCAATCGGGTTCTCTTGAGTGTTTCTTCAGGTTCATGGCACAGAAGAAGGGCCAGACTACCACCAGGGTCATAAAACTACCCCTGGAAATGCCCACAACTCCTACGAAAGCCTTGTCAAATATGTGTTCTTGGGCAGCGAAATGTTTCATAATACGACCCTGAGTTTTGTAAAGTGTGTGTTAAGGGGTGCGTATCTTGCTTCTTCACTGTGAATATTGAAGTGAGGCAGAGATGCGTCCTTGCTCCATTTTTTGTCTACTCTCTCTTGGCTAGGTCAGAGAGGCTGTGGCAAAGGTGACGTGAAGAAAGGCACCTGGTATCTGTCTAATCAGTGTCGAGCTGCTCAGTGTTGGAGATGAAGGAAAGTTGGAAAGTTTCGTTTAGTCGGCGCAATATCTGTGGTCATATGCCGGAGAGAGACAGTGGAGGTGAAGGCATGATCCACGGGTTGCATGCGGTCTTGACTGTCGTATGGGGACCTGGTAACGGCTTCTTTACTGCATTTTTTGCACCTTTGTGCTGCTTCCTTTGTTTTAGAAGATATAACTATTACAACAACTACTGTAAGCCTATTGTATTCACTATGAAGTTGGTGTACGTGAATCTTTGTTTACGTGTACGTATTTACTCTCAACACTGGCGAAATGAAAATGAACTCCGATTACAGTTCCTCGTTCCATTAATAAGATAATAACTAAATTTCGTGTCCCTGTATCGGTTTCAATTACGCAGATGATGAGCTCATTAATTTCGGCGGAGTTTGTCGGGGTTAGTTTAAAAAAGTTACCTGCATTTTGTTGTCTTGATGGAGCATCGCAAGTGTGTTTCGATAACCCATCAGCTTCCTTAACTCTCGACCCAGGCCTGTCTAGTCCCTTAACTTTATCTCAGACTTCACCTCTCTTCAAAACTCGGTTACCTAACTTAAAGAAACGACGGTGATGCAGTTTCCTCGAAGACGCTTGACAATACATAGAGGACGATACCCGTAAAAACGACATAGACCGTACATATAATAAAAAAAACATCATGAACGGTAAAAAAAAAAGGTATATCCTGAACAGTAAAAAGAAAAATAGATAATAATACAAATAATTAGCAACGTTACCATTAACTGAAGTCGCTGTAATGGCCAGGGAACATAAGACAAGGCTGGTGATCCACTTGACTGACCTAAAAAAAAAAAAATAAATAAATAATAATAATAATAATAATAATAATAATAATAATAATAATAATAATAATAATAATAATAATAATAATAATAATAATAATAATAATAATAATAATAATAATAATAATAATAATAATAATAATAATAATAATAATAATAATAATAATAATAATAATAATAATAATAATAATAATAATAATAATTCCCGATAACATTCCTAAAAAAAAAAATCATAGAAAAACAGAAACAGAAAACAAAGCAAAACATAACAAAAGGGTAACTAGAAATACTACATGATCGATAAAGCAAATGAAGGTAAGGGGTATATCTCTTGATTAATAGGCTTAGAATCTACTGAACAACATTCCAGCGGTTGAAATACAAAACAGCAAATAAGGGACCACGATGAGGGAGCAACATTCACCCATTACCCTTTGGAATGCCACTAAGACTCGCTGGTCGGCCCCGGACAAGAATAATTATGTTCAGGTAAATATGGGAGAGGTAGCAGGTAAGGTCCACACGTGCTAATTAAAGATCCATTGGACACAGGTAACGTAACGTATCACAGCGGAAACAAGAATGGAACCAAGACTCACTGATCAGCCACGGACCCAGGTAAGTACGGAATTGGTGGCAGGTAAGATAAAGAGAGGCTAATATTAGGTACACTGGAGACAGGTAACGTAACATGATCACACCGAATGAATGACTGGAACCAAGACTCACCGATCAGCCCCGGACAAGACTTATGCTCAGGTAAGTACGGGAGAGGTGGCAGGTAAGGTAAAGACGCTAATAAATAATAGATACACTGGACATGGGTAACGTAAGGGATCACACCGAAATCAAGAATGGAACCAAGACTCACCGATCTGCCCCGGACAAGACTTATGCTCAGGTATGTGCGGGAGTGATGGCAGGTAAGGTTAACAGGTGCTAAAAAAAAAACATATATAATGGCCACAGGTAATGCAACCATCCGAAATTGACCTCTCTTTTGGCCACTCGTCTCTACTTTCTTTTATAGGGGCAGTGCTAGTGGGCGGTTTTTTTTTTTTTTTTTTTTTTTTTTGACCCTGAGGTGCTTCCTTGACTGTAAAAAAAGATAAAAAAAAAACCGGATCGCATCAGAGTCAAGAATGTTACTAATCTACTGTACATTAGGGAGGAAAAGAAACCCAAACAAGACCATAAGTTAAAGGAAGGTGTGAGCGCTATTCATTAACTGTGCACGTAAAAAGCAATAACACGTCGATGATTTAATTACTCTCAATATAATTACGATTCTTAAGAGATTACGTAACATAATTTGCTACTAATTAACTTTACCTTGAACCGGAGACTGTTTTAACGTGGATAATTGACTTACATTTCTATTTATATATCTTTATCTATCAATCTGTTTATCAATCTATGTATCTACCCATCCACCTTTTTTCTCTATCTGTTTATCTATCTATCTATTCATATCTACCTATCTATTAATCTATCTTTTTTCTTTTCAACAATCTATATATTTATCTATCTATTTATCTATCTATCTATCTATCCATCTTTCTATCTATTCATATCTAACTATCTATAAATCTATTTTTTTTTCTTTTCAATAATCTAAATATTTATCTATCTATCTATCTATCTATCTATTTATACGCATTCACAACGCTTTAAGATTGCGTTTATAAATGGCGTTTGGCTGATGAGTCTTGACGTTCTCCGCGGCCAAAGTTTTGACTAACTAAGTATTCTATAATTACTCGAGTCTCATTAACGTCAAAAGCTCCAACCTGATTAAGACCACCGGAGGAAGGGTCACAGGCGGCGGCGAGGTGACTGCAGGCGAGAGAGAGATTGGTTGGGGTGACTGTGGTAAATAATGGTGGTGGGGATGGTAGAGGTGGTGGTTATGGCGGCGGTGGTGGTGGAGGTGGAGGGAGAGGCAGAAGTAGGTACACGTATAAGTATGTAGGTACGATAGTAGTAGCACCGTTGCCAGATTATCGTACTCGGAGCATAGTATTTACCGGTTTCTGACGCATAACTATTACCAAGAAACATCAGGAATTAACTATTTTAACGATATATATAAGTGAATCTAGTTATAGGGACCCAGGAGACAGTTTTTGAGTCGGAAGTTGGTAAATATAAAAGGCTGAGTACGACAATCTGTTGGAGTGGAAGACATAACTATAGTCATCGTACACTATATTGGTCCAGAAGTCCCAGCCCCTTCCTCTCCTTCTGAGTCTAAGGTAACACTGACTCCTAACCTTCTTACACCCAACCAGTCAGTTCCCATAGCTATGAATGAGCGGGTGGGGCTTCTGTGTCAGTTTGGTGTACAGTGACCATAGTAATGATGGCAGTGGAAGAAATAATGGCAGTGTCAGTTGAAGCAGTGATGGTAAATGTTAATTGTAATCGGGGTATGAGCAAATATATAAATGAGCGAGTTTGTGTGTTCCGAATAACAAATTACCAATGGAACAAATGGAACTGAATCTATGAGGGTAAACTTTTACGAATTACGGTCAACAAACATATGAATGAGTGAGTTTGCGTGTTCCGAATAACAAATTACCAATGGAACAAATGGAACTGGATCTATGAGGGTAAGCTTTTAAGAATTACGATACAATATGGTCAACGAACATTCAGATTTTCATCGTTACATAGGGAACATTATCACTCAGAAAACACGGTAACGGAAGCTGTAAGAGATTCAATACACCTAAAAGTCTGTAATGTAATCTTATGTAACGGCATGACGATAAATGTACAAAAAAAGTCGGTAATTACTAATATCAGTGGTAACAATATATATATATATTTTTTTACAACAAAGGAGACAGCTCAAGGGCACAAAAAAGGAAACAATAATAAAAAAAGCCCGCTACTCGCTGCTCCTAGAAAGAATCCAAAGAGGTGGCCGAAAGAGAGGTCAATTTCGGAAGGAGAGGTGTCCCGGGGCAATGATAATTTTTTAATGAGATAATACCTAAGCATTCCACCTTGAAAATTTGATGGTCGAAAAAGCAAAAGAAACACGATGCATATATATACACTTTTTTTCTTAAATATGGCAAAAAAGAAACTCAAACACATCCGATTCAACCTTCAATATTCCTAAGTAAGAAATAAAAAACAATAGAAAATGAGATAAACTTAAAAATATGCTGGTGTCGCGTGTGACGATATAACACAAACATAAGAGACACAAAGGTACAGGCTGATAAAGGTGACGAAGAGGAATACATCTCATGAGTCACTGGGCCAAAAAGTTTTATGGACCTATATTCGAGTTTTGGATCCGGAGTATGTGGTGAGCTGGGTGAAAACAAGAGGCGTTATAAAATAGACACAAATCGTTTCATCCCCCTGCGGCAAACCCATGAAAATGATAGCGTGCAGAGCAGAACAGCGCCGCCTAACATTTCATATCGAGGTAAATCCTGTTGGACGATTGTTCCGCTATATTATGTGTGATGTCAAAGCTATTTATAAAGGTATTTGTTCTCTAGACTTATTTGTTCTTAGTTAAATACTTTGCCGAAATATTGCCATGTTTCATTTTTTTCCTTTGTTTTAATGGCGTGCAGTGTGTACAGTATGTATCAGAACAGTCAATCCAGTGATAACATTTCCCATTCCTTTGATCAATTACGAGGTGTGAGATCTCTGTGTCTCTCTTTCTCTCTCTGTCTGTCTCTCTAACACACACACACACACACACACACACACACACACACACACACACACACACACACACACACACACACACACACACACACACACACAATAATATTATTCTTTACCTAAATCAAGTAAGAGCTTGGCGTTTAAACAGGAGGAATAGCGTTTGGGTATAAGTTAATTTGTATGCCTTTTTTTGTGTGTGTTTGTTTCACCGAGGCAGATCAATAGGTTTGCTTAAGCAGGGAAGCCATGCCGGCCAGCGGGGTCTGGTTGAAAACAACATAAATTTAAAGAGGACGGCGTACAGCCCAGACCTCTCTTGTGAGGATGGCCTCACACACCACTCCACCGAGAACATCTTCTCAATGAGTTTCGAGGGCGGTTGGAGTAAGTGTCCCTGCTATAATTGCCTTTGGGACAGCAGCCACGGCGGAACGATTATTTCGTTGAGAGAAACAACATGCAATGGTAACCACTGGTGGACCCCGGGAGGTGCTGATGCCAACCTTGCACAGCACAGTGGGCGTCATAAAGCAATTTGTCAAGGCTCAAGTACCTGCAAGACTTCTGAGTTTGTATAAATATATATTAGTGCAATGTGTACCCAAGCAACACATAAGGCGCCGGAGAAACACGCGCCACGCCCCTGAAAAGAAAAACAAAGAAAAAGTTGCTCCGTAATCTCATAAGTCCGCTAATGGACTCAGCAGGTGAGTCAAAATACTTGGAAAATATTCTTATTCACAAATGTTTCCTGGAGCACCAACGAAGCTTTACTCGCTCATCGCTCACCCCCAGGGCTTGTCGCTCTTTGGCTTGACTCTTAAAATTGACACTGTTTTCTTTATATAATGATGTACTTCAGGGTTTATTTTACTTTTTTTTTACTAATTGACACAGTTTTCTTTATATAATGATGTACTTCAAGGCTTATTTTACTTTCTTTTACTAATTGACACTGTTTTCTTTATATAATGATGTACTTCAAGGCTTATTTTACTTTCTTTTACTAATTTGAAAAGTAAATAAAATACTAAACAGGGGAATATTTTGTTGAAGTTCGTCACCTTCAGCAGCATCGAAACACTACGACGTAAGCTCTTAAGAGTCTTCTCCTAACTCATGAATTAATTAAAACCCGATCCAGGAATAGTTACAAGAGTTGCTTCCAGTAAGACCCTTTGTTATGTTATGTTTGACGCCTCGGTGCGCGCAGTACACGGAAAAGCGATAAATATTTTATTACAATGATAATTCCGAAAGTGACGAACAACATGTGTGTGTGTTTGTCTGTGTTTTATATATTTTGTGTGATGTTTTGCCCACGTGTGTATATTTATGTATGTGTGTGTGTGAGGGGGGGGGGATGTGTGTGTGAGCTGGATGGTTACAGGAAAAGACGCAGCAACAATACAACAAAGAAAAGAATGGGCGTCCTCGTCCTCTTCGTCATCTTCCTCCTCCTCCTATAACTTCTACTACCAATATTACTCCTCCTCTCTTCCTCCACTTCCTCCTCCTCCTCTTCCTACTCCTCCTATTACTTCTACTACCAATGTTACTACTCCTCTCCTCCTCCATTTCTTCCTCCTCCTCTTCCTACTCCTCCTATTACTTCTACTACCAATATTACTACTCCTCTCCTCCTCCACTTCCTCCTCCTCCTAAAGCTTGTTCTCTTCCTCTGGACCGACAAGGCAGCGAGTCAATAAGAATCCCGCCAAGCTATGTTCCGTCGCTCCTCCAGTGTCCTTAATGAAGAGTAAATACCGTCTTCCTGGTCCTCTTTCCCACTCTCTCTTTTACCGCTCGGTCGCGCTGTCTACGGTTCCTTTGAGGGTCGAGGGAGAAAAAACTATGTGACAAAGAGGAGTTAGAGAGTTTTGGTCATTCTAAAAAGCAATTACACAGCTTTTAAAAGGACTAACTGGTGGGCTTCCAACTCGTGTTCTATTTTGTTTTGAATGATTGATTAAAACAGAGAGGCTTTGTGGGTTTAAACATTCAAACAAATAATACAAATACAACCTGTCAATTTACTGTCAAACGCAATTCGGCTGATGAAATAAAAAGGACACACACACACACACACACACACACACACACACACACACACACACACACACACACACAC
This sequence comes from Eriocheir sinensis, assembly GCF_024679095.1. Taxonomy (NCBI): domain Eukaryota; kingdom Metazoa; phylum Arthropoda; class Malacostraca; order Decapoda; family Varunidae; genus Eriocheir; species Eriocheir sinensis. The sequence continues at coordinate 4,056,693 of NC_066549.1, forward strand.
ACACACACACACACACACACACACACACACACACACACACACACACACACACAAAGTTATCTTCAATCTGACGGTACATGAAAAAACTCTCCTGCTCTCAAAAGTCGGAAGGTTTTGTGCGCCAGAGTAATAAAAATGTAAAAGGAGCAAGAAAAAAGAAAAGGTGAGAAAGAAAAACAGGAGGAAGAGGAGGAGCTGAAAAATGAATAAAAAGAATAAGAAGGTTAAGAATATGAAGACTATAATAATTAAAGTAACAAAGTGAAATAGAAAGAAAGAAGAAAAGAACAACAACAACAACAATAACCAGAACAACAACAAGAATGAAAAGAAGAACAAGAAGAAGAAGAAAATAAAGAAGAACAGGAGCAAGAAGAAAAGACGAAGAAGAAAAGAAGAATGAGAAAAATGAAAAGGAAATATGAAGGGTCAGGGAAACAAAAGGGAGTCTCTGACGGTGAAGAACGAGTACCGGGTATGAAAGAAAGACAAAAACAAAGAGAAGAGATGGACGAGGTGAAGGAAGGGTTAGATGAGGAGGAGGAGGAGGAGGAGGAGGAGGAGGAGGATTGTTTTCTCTTCCTAATCATATCCTTTTCCTTTTCTTATTTGCTGTTAGTATTTATTTGCTTATTTTTTCATAGGTTTTGATTTCTTTTCCTAGTTTAAAAAAAGATCAGTCTTGTATAATTCCATGCACTTATTTTCCAAGTGTTCTACCTCCCCCCTCCTCCTCCTCCTCCTCCTCCTTCCATGTTTCCTCCTCCTCCTCCTATTCTTTCTCCTCCTCCTCGTAGCGTTTTTTTTATTTTTTTATCATGAAACAACTTGTCTACCAGCTGGTTTTTATATCATACCAAGATATCTGAACAATACGTATTCAACGCTTGGTGTTTCGACGATATCAACTAAAATATTGCTGTTAAATACCGTAGACCTATCACTTGGTTTTTTATATCATACCAAGATATCCGTGAACAATACGTATTCCCACGCTCAGTGAGGAGAAAAGAAAACGCTTGGTGCAATTCGACGATATCAACTAAAATATTGCTGTTAAATACCGTAGACCTATCATCAGTCATCAAGGCATCTTCTTTTTTTCAGCGTTTGGTCCATAGCGCTGGTGGGCTTTCTGGACTGGGCCTAGCGGTTGCCCCCACCCCATTAGTGGCTCAAGCAAGTATATATCTAGAGGCATCATTCTAAGGCATTCTAAGGGGGTAAAGTCATGTAACGAACATACAATATAATCTTCGTGACTTCAGGGCAGTATTCCAATATCATGTCAAGGCCGACACATATCCATTAAAAAGGGAATAAAAATTTGTAACAACGTAATATTTTGTGTTTGTCTGGAATCAGAAAAAAGATTCCTCCTCTGCTTCGATAGGAATTTTTCATTCGTACAGTGCTGGCGAAAAAAACGAAATAGTGTCTTCAAAGAGTTTCACTTCCTTTCACCTAACGACTCTGTTTTTGTTCCGAACATGAAAGGCAGGAAATAAAATGCGTCTCATAGATACCTTTCAGCTGAGGAGCACACGAGGCAAGGCCCAGTGTGGCAACGCTCAATGACAGTGCCGGTCTTCTAATGGCAGCCAGCAAGGTGAGCCCATTCAGTATTCGTCGTCACACAGGGAGGGCGTTCTCAATACATGCCTTAACGAGGTCTCAGCGGGAGGTCAGCAATCAAGTGTAAAGGAGGAACACAGGAGTAACGGTAATTTGGAGGGATAAATATAAATTCGTCGTACACGTTACATACACACACACAAAAAAATCATTTCACATCTGTTATTAAGAGAAACAGTCTTGTACTACATAATATATTTAAAACTATAGTCAGGGATACATGTCTGGGGGGGGGGGGAAATGATGCTAATTTACAACGATAAATTGAATAGGAGACCCATTTTTTAAAAGCCCCCAATCACCAATGAAATGAACAGAGTGACTGATAAAAGAGACTGGTGAATTTTAACAACATATCCAGGCACAAACTGTACGCTTTATTGTGGAGTCGTCCTTTCCGCCCACGGTAATAATGCAGGAGCAGGACAAGGGATGAAACATATCAGGTTAGTTGGACAAAGGCAAATGAACTACTTAACTCTTTACAATTATTTTCTACCATTCTGATCTCAATGGGTGCATCTAAAAGAATATGCTTTTATGTGATGTTAAAAGAATTCTTATACATTGTGAATGAGAGTAAAAGGTTAATGATTTCCTGCACTGAATATTGAAACGGTTCCAACCCAACATTCAAAAGGCGGTGATATAAAAATGAAGAGACTGCTAGAAAAAAAAATAGGAGTGGTCTTTCATGGAAGGGTTCATATCAAGGACGCAGAACGATAAAGGAAAAATACACATGAACGGCCAGAACACAGAACACTTGCTCGCGGGCAGGAGTCAGCAGATGAAAGTTTTTTATAATTGAGATATAGGAGAAACGTTTTAGCTTTCTATGACCTTCAGGGTAAGAGCAGAAACAACATCCGTGCAAAGGTATACTGATAAGTCACACTCAGTTAACCCGGTAGCAGCGACGGACCAAATTTATGGCTTTACCGTGTATCAGCGACGGGCCACATTTTTGCCATGATATAAACCCCAAAAAATAGGTGATGCATAAACTGATCACAAATGCGTTGATATATATTATGGAATGGTTTGCGTGAGTGATGATTTTTTCTCATTTTTTCTCGCTTAGAGGGACCTTTATGAAACATGATCCCCGCAGCTACCGGGTTAATTTATTCGGTTGGGAGTGAAATATAATATGCAGATAAACATGAACATGGGTATTCGTGCACGAAGGAGTGGCTGTAACATTTCAATTCTGCCCGGAGAAACACATGCGATGCTGTCTAAAGGTACGTTTTGCTCGGTGCGATAATCTAGAGCACTAATTCTTTGTTTTTGAATGGGGCTGTTTTGCTTCGAGTGACTGCCGCTGGAGTCGCTAATGATCACCGTTGGCTCCGAATGGTCGCACGACTGGGGGGTGAATATAATCGCAGTCGCAAACGAACATTTGAATAGGAAGGAGTGTCTGCGTCATCACGGCAAACTTGTTGAGGTCTTCACGCAGGTGGTTTGCAATCAGTTTCTGAAATAATCCCTCTTCATTCCTCAATTCAAACTTCAAATATTTTTTAGCCCTTTTTCCCCCGTACATTTGGAAAATAACTTCTTCATCTTCCATCTCCTCTACTAGAAGATATTTAATTAATAACGTTCTCCTACTCAATTTGCTCAAAGCCATTTTCTCGCGACATTACCTTCATGGGACACTTCCGCCACGTGACTGGTAAAATAAATATGCTGTCTCGTCGAAAATCGTATAGACACGGACGCTCGAAACATAATAGTACACCCTCTATATCGTGCAGCGATAATCGTTGAACAATTATTGTCGAGCGATAATCGTGATAATCGCACCGAGCAAAACGTACCTTTAGGGAAGGAAAATGCAGAAGGAAAATTGTTTGGGATATTTTTTGTACTGGATGCAAATTTGCGGGGAAAAAAATATAGACCTAATTTACCTTTCAAACCATTCGGCAGTAAAGAAGAAAAATGACATAGTAATCTACTGGCTCGATCCATTTTGGCCGGTAGAAGCTTTTGTAAAAATTATTATAGCACCGTCAACACTCAACTTTGTGATTCTTAACTTTCATTGGTATACCACGAGACTTGAGCCCTTACTTTTTTAAAACTTAGAAACAGACAAACACTCAGATAGATAAAAACAGATGTACATAAACATGGATAAATTTACAAATACACATTGAAAAATACATCAAATTCTATATAAGAGAATATAGACAGATCGGCATAAAAGTGCAGGCATATAGATATAGAGGAAGTTAGATAGATAAAAAAGCTAAATAGCCAAACAGATGGAGAAATAGATGGAGATAGATATAGACACACCTACTTACACGCACTTCATACAAACACACACACACACACACACACACACACACACACACACACACACACACACACACACACACACACACGACACAAACACACACATAAAACGCATCATTTCAGAGGGCTCTTGAAAAACAACAGCATTGGCATATAAACAAGTTCAGAGAAAGACGCGCGCCTGGTATTTCTAGGCCGCGGCGTCTGGTGGAGGAAGCGGCCGTGTGGGGGAGGCCAATGATGGGAAATTTCCCTCACAAATTGAAGAGAACACGCATGGGACGCCTACCTGCCCACCTGTTTACCTGGCTCCTCACTCACCTCTACCTCATCTCTACCGCCAGAACATCTTTTCGGCGGATAGGCCATAGTTTGGATTTTTTTTTCTTTTCTGTTTTGCTTCGGTGTTCTCAGCCTCGGCATCCCAACGACTATTCTGAATTGAGTGTGAGAAGGACTTGAAACAGACCCTTCTTGCCCTCCCTCATCTCTACCAACACAACATCTTTTCGGTGGATTTTGTTTTCTTTTCTATGTTTTGCTTCAGTGTTCTCAGTCTCGGCATCCCAACAACTATTCTGAATTGAGTGTGAGAAGGACTTGAACAGACCCTTCCTGCCCTCCCTCATCTCTACCAACACAACATCTTTTCGGTGGATTTTGTTTTCTTTTCTATGTTTTGCTTCAGTGTTCTCAGTCTCGGCATCCCAACGACTATTCTGAATTGATTGTGAGAAGGACTTGAACAGACCCTTCCTGCCCTCCCTCATATCTACGAACACATCTTTTCGACGGACAGGCAATAGCATGGATTTTTTTTTCTTTTCGTCCTATATTTTGCTAGTCTTTTTATCAGTCTCGGAATCCCAACGACTATTCTGTACTGAGTGTTCGTATAAAAAGCGTGAGAGGGACTTGAACAGACCCTTCCCGCCTCCTCACTCACTTCTACCAACCCAGCATCCTTTTCGGCGGGATAGGCAATAATATGATTTTTTTTTTCAATGTTTTGCTTCTGTGTTGTCAGTCACTGCATCACTACGACTGTTCTGAATTGAATGTGAGAAGGACTTGAACAGACCCTTCTTTCCCTCCCTCACCTCTACCAACACAACATCCTTTTCGGCAGGCTAAGCAAGAATATGTATTTTTTTTCTTTTCTATGTTTTGCTTCGGTGTTCTCAGTCTCGGCATCACAACGACTATTCTGAATTGAGTGTGAGAAGGACTTGAACAGACCCCTCTTGCTTTCCCTCACTTCTACCAACCTACTTTTTCGACGGGATAGGCAATAATATGGATTTTTCTTTTCTTTTCTTTCAACGTTTTGCTTCGGTGTTCTCAGTCTCGGCATCACAACGACTATTCTGAATTGAGTGTGAGAAGGACTTGAACAGACCCCTCTTGCTTTCCCTCACTTCTACCAACCTACTTTTTCGACGGGATAGGCAATAATATGGATTTTTCTTCTCTTTTTTTTCAACGTTTTGCTTCGGTGTTTTCAGTCTCGGCATCACAACGACTATTCTGAATTGAGTGTGAGAAGGACTTGAACAGACCCCTCTTGCTTTCCCTCACTTCTACCAACCTACTTTTCCGACGGGATAGGCAATAATATGGATTTTTCTTTTCTTTTCTTTCAACGTTTTGCTTCGGTGTTTTCAGTCTCGGCATCACAACGACTATTCTGTACTAAGTGTTCAAATAAAGAGGGTGAGGACTTGAACAGGCGCTTCCTGCCCTCCTCCTCGATGGTAATGCTGATGGGAAAATGATAATTACCTACATTTTACGGACATTCCACGTGGTGAGTTGATAACCACAATAAACAAAAAATACTCAGTGATATAAGTAGTTTACAAGAGGGCGGTAGATCCAAGTAAGAATGCTCATACAAAATATATCCTTCCCCAGCTGCTTTCATCATTCATTATTCCGTCGAGGCTCACTATAAAACTAATGGACCTAACATTAGTTAAGTGGCCATCAACTTTGTCCTGAAGGTCACACTAAACAGATAAATATACAATGAACGCCCAGTCCTTCACCACTCTTCTACCATCTACCTTTACCCTCTGCCTTCCCTTGGGACAGAAAAATTGACGGGCAGTCCTGCACCTCTATCCTCCCATCTACCTTCGCCCTCTGCCTTCCCTTGGGACAGTAAAATTGACGGCTTTCACCTCTACCCCCCACCCCCACCCCCCGTCTACCTTTGCCCTCCACCTTCCCTTGCGACATGAAAGTCAAGACTGACCCAGCATTAACATTTCTATTCGTGTTCACTTTTAAGATTAAGAGTTGGCGGAAACTTCATATCCTCCTTGGAGACAAATATTACGTGTTTTTATGTGTATAACTTCCGCGGGACACGCCAAAGTTAGTTTACATATGTTCAAGTTATTTTCCAAGTGTTAGTTTCCGTGCTAGTTTACGCTGCACGCTTTCCAAACTTATTTTAGGTTTATGTTGAGGAGCTGCGAGTGTGTTTGTCTGTTTATATTCATTTGCCTGTCTGTCTGTCTCCTTGCTTGTCTGTCTGGCTATTTATCTACTTGTGTGTGTTCGCCTGTCTGTCTGTCCGTTGAGTGTGCGTGTCTTACTCATAATTCCTCAACGTGCTTTGTCGATGTTTTTCTCTCTGTCCACTCATCTCTACCCATCCTCTTTTTCTTCCAAATTCTTTCTCACTTTCAGAATTCTAACTCTATCAAACTTTTCTCTTTTCTTTTTTTCTCTTTCTTTCTGTCTTTCTTTCTTCCTAACCCCCTTCTTTCTTTCTTTCTTTCTTTCTTTCTTTCTTTCTTTCTTTCTTTCTCTATTACACATCATCATCATCATCAAAAGCCTTCACCCCTCCCCCCTCTCTCGCCAGGGGCCATCTGGTGAGTGCTTTGGGGATTTAAGCGAAATTCAGAGCCCCGTTGACCCTTGTTTTTGCTCAAGTCTAAGTGTTTCGGAGAAGCCAACGTTCTCCTGCCAGAAGCTACTGAGACGACGAAAGAGAAAGGCTAGAGAAAGAATGGAACGAGAAGGAGGAAGGGGGAGGGGGGAGGGAAGAAGAAAGAAAAAGAGGAGGAAAAAGGACAAACCATCAACTATGTATTTCTTCTTTGATATGCCTTAAATATGAAAAGATCTTATATAATGTTAGAACGGTATTTCGGTCTGAGGCTCCCGATATTTTCCCTGCCAGCCCGTGCACCATGCCGGCCCTTTGCGACGCTGCTGTCATTCATGATCTCCTTCGCCTAATCACTCCTTTCTTGGCCGGGAGAAGCGCTCTACACACTTTTGCCAGCACTGTCTCGCCTCAACATTTCCAGACGATTTTCTAATGATATCTGAAAGCATACGTGTCCGAGAATGTCTCCTTCTATGGAAGTGCAAACAAGCTTTATTTTTCATTTCGTTCTCTGCCGCTTTCTCTTTTCTTTTAAACCTTTCAGGCATCTGCGAAATGTTACTCTTTGCCTAACTTCTCTCACGCCATGACTTACACTCACTGACCCACTCACTCATGATAAATACATTACGCATATATTTACCAATTTAAGGGGATACATAAACAAATTAATACTCACAAGGATCGACCAACAGATACAAGCAGACGCACAAAAACAGATAAACAGACAGACATACAGATGGAGACAGGAACACATAGACAGTCAGATACATAAATTAACAGATAAACTCACAATGCGATGTATTAAGACAGACAAAAAACAAAAAAGAGGCAGAAAACAAAGAGGCAAAAAGAATTCCACTCCAAGACCCCGCTCACAAATATCCGTTACCGGGACACACCTCGGCACTTCCTCGCTAATAACAGTTTCCGCGCGTTTGTTTCAGGTGTAAAGAGACATTTTTGCCCCACTAAAACTTGCTCTCCCTTTCCTATTGTCACTAACTGCCAAACTTCTCTTCCTCCTTCGCATTACCTTCGCATAATAAATCCTTGTTACTTTAAGAGCGCCCATTTGTCCTCGGCGATCTATCTCGAGGGCATTTTCGGGTCCCTTCTCCTTACGTTCAGTGTCTGTGGGTCTTTTAAGTTCAGTTCACGCAAATTGTGGACATACATCGCGGATACTGTGCGCTTAAGACTCTTTGGGTACAGTAGATGGGTCTGCAATAACGCTTTACGAATATATACATAGTTCCCTTTCTTGGTTATTTTGTTCCTTCTTTTTGGATTTGATGTATTGACGTGTTAATTAAGTTTTACTGTGTGCTTAAGACTCCTTGGGTACAGTAGGTGGGTCTGCAATATGGCTTTACTAATTACGATTGCTTTTCTTGTTCCTTTTATGTCCCTTCACTTTGGATTCAATATGAGGGAACATCGATTAGATTTTGCCGACGAATTGTGAACTTCTCTCTTTGGGTCTTCAAAAACGGTTTACTGATACACTGATACGTTTTGTTTCCTTTTATATTCTTTCACTTTGGATTCAATATAAGGGAGCATCGATTAGGTTTTGCTGACGATTAGTGAACCTTTCTTTCTGGGTCTTCAAAAACGGTTTACTAATAGATACATTTTTTTCCTTTTTATATTCTTTCAATTTGGATTCAATATAAGGACGTATTGATTAGGTTTTGCTGACGATTAGTGAACCTTTCTTTCTGGGTCTTCAAAAACTGTTTACTGATCTACTGTTACCTCTCTTGATCCTTTAATTCCCCTTCTATTTGGATTCAATGTATGGGCGTGTTAATCAGGTTTTACTGGCGCATCGTGAGCCTTACTTTAGGATACTCTGAAATCCCTCCTCTTCGTGTTCATTGTCTGGCGTGTCACGAGTCGGCTTTACTAATGAAACAAATTCACCACATTCAGAGAACCTATTTTACCCTCTTGCTCCACACTACTAATTGATGAGTCTCAGAGCTTCGACCTATCTTTATCTAGTACTCTCAATGTATGAGTTCTTAGACCTATCTTTTGTCTACCTAGTATTCTCAAAGTACGAATTTCAGTCTATACTTATTTGTCATGTACATTTTGCTTCATTTGATTTTGTTAAATAAAAAAATAACGGTGCGCTTCCACCAAATGATACGCACAGTCCCTACCTTATTAGTACATGACGAAATAATAAGCCAGCAAACAATTCTACATTCCATTCAAAACCTTTCAAGAGGCTTTCCTTATTGAACGATATTACATTTCTTTTTCGATACTCTTCCACGACAGACTCTGAGACCACTTAGTTATTGCTACTTGGAGATCGTTCGTCCCGTAACTCCGCTTATGTTTCATTGCTTTGGGCGAAGGTGAAGGGGGTGGGGGTTAGGAGGCGAAGAAGGGTGAGGGTACGGAGGAGGAGGAGGAGGAGGAGGAGGAGGAGGAGGAGGAGGAGGACGAGGAAGAGGAAGAGGAAGAAAAAGAGGAAGAGAAATAGAGAGAAAAAGAAAGAGAGAAAAATAAAGAGAAAGAGAAAGAGGAGGAGGAGGAGGGGTGGGGAGGAAAGAGGTGGGGGAGGAGGAGGAAGAGGAAGATAAAGAGAAAGAGAAAGAGGAGGAGGAGGAGGAGGAGGAGGAGGAAAACACACTTGCATACTCACGAAAACAACAACAACGGCCAAGACACAGAAACCAACTCCACGGACGTTTTATATTCTGAGAGGAAGAAAACCGAAGACAAAACAGCTTGAGCATTTTGGAAAACCTTCTCGCACGCGCAACACACACACACACACACACACACGCACACTCTCTCTCTCTCTCTCTCTCTCTCTCTCTCTCTCTCTCTCTCTCTCTCTCTCTCTCTCTCTCTCTCTCTCTCTCTCTCTCTCTCTCTCTCTCTCTCTCTCTCTCTCACATGAGTGCCACGTGGAGGCTCATTAGAGGCCATCGGATGCTGTCAGTGCCTCGGATGCCCTTTGATCCCATGGCCTGAAGAAGGGAAGGTCCTCTCGCTACGCACTGACAGCCACGTGAAGGGAAAAAAGTCTCCCCTCAAGCCTCTCACACATTATTCATTTCCCATCGTCGCCTCCGCCACAGCTCTCCCGGAGTCATGAATATGTAAGATGATAAGCAAGGCCTTCGGATTCTTTCATCGCCGCGCCGACGTGACGACAGCCGCGCTCGGACCCAACTCTTGCAAGAAAATGAGGTTGTCGTCATCAAGGACACACGCGCCGCGCCGTCTAACACAATTTATAACATGAAACACAGGACATGATGCTCTCGACGCGCGTTTCTCAAGAGGAGGAGGAGCGGGGCCGAGGGAGGAAGGAGAAATAGAAAGAGAGAGAATGCAGGGTGTCAGGTGTCGGCTTGACTTCGAAAAAATGCATGTCAGCGAGTGATGTTTGAGGTATGCAGTGTGTGTGAGTGTGTGGCGGGAGGGAGGGGTGCGTGTGGGTGTGGGTGTGCCTAGAAATGAACAGAAAGAAAGCCACGTACAGCACACACAAGGCAACAGCGCATCGATATAACATAAAGACGAAATGAAAGCGTATGTCTGAGGATGATGAAAAGTTTACCCTGAAATAATAAGTTGTAGAAATCTGTTAAATGTTGCTGACTGACATGAAAAAATAAATTAGTCTCAGCAGGTGAGTGAAAGTTCATAATATAGACAACGAAAGCATCATATCAAAGACCAGATAACGATAAATATACAGATAAAACTGAACAGAGAGAGATAAATACAGAGGCAACTGATAGAGAAAGAAAGATATATATAGACGGGTAAACACACTAACAGACAGACACCTACATTTCCCCACTCATCCCTCCCCTTCCCCACTCCCTCCCCACACATAGCAGCACAAATAGGTCGGGTCGCTTCAAAGGTCTCTCCTAAACGACAATATTGGCACGTTAACGCCACGCTTCCACCTTTTTCAGAGAGGCAGTCTGCGGGGAGTCTGTCGCGCGAGGGAGGAGGCTGATGATGGAGAAATTTCCCTCACAAATTGGGGAGAGCAGGCACGGCGCAACCACCTGTCATACCTGTTTACCTGTCCAATCTTTCCTCCCCTCCAACAGACCCTCTCAATCCACGGGCTACGGAAAAGAATGGTAAGACGCTTTATATATGTTTGTATGTGCTTTGTTTTCAGTCATGGTGTTGTGGTAGCTGTTGTTTGTTTTGTGTTTGAGTAGAAAGCATAAGAACTTGCGTTGAATCTTTGCGCCGTCCTCATCGTTAGGTATGGTGGAATTATGGGAATCGTTTACAAGATACGAGTCGACCCATCAAAGGACGTTCAAGGAGTCTATCATCCGTCATCTGTCATCACCATCCATTGAGATTATAAGGAAAAAGCAAAGCACATTCCGAACAAGGCTACAAGGGTATCTACATCGGTATAAGACAGCACCGAAATGTAGGAATATGCTTGAAGATGATGAAAAGCGAAGTCAGAATTTCATGTCTTCCTTTGAGAGATGCGCATCATGGCTTTTCTGAAAACTGATGTGCGTCGCGTTAGAGCTTAATTTTTTTTTTTCCTGTTTACATATTTTTATCAGAATTTTGTCTTTGCTTTGATAGATTTCTGAACATTTTTTTCATAGTTACGTTAAAGAACTCTGCATCTGTCTGTGTGTACCTGTTTGTTTTCTGTCTATGAGTGTGCGCGTGTCTGTCAACTCTACCTGTCCCTTTCCCTTCTGTTCTGCTTGTGTCTGCGTCCTTCCTTCCGCTCCTTCCTCTATATTGTGTTAACTTTTTCTCTCTGACTTATATACTTCACACATTTCCATTTTTTATTATAGTCTCTCTCTAACACACACACACACACACACACACACACACACACACACACACACACACACACACACACACGTCACCTCGCCAACAACCCTCCCCTCCCCTCCCCCGTCACTCACGCCACAGGCCATCTGGTGAGTGCTTTTGGGATTTAGGCGAAATTCACAACCACGTCGACCCAACCCTTTTTGCTTAAGTCTAAGTGTTTCAGGGAAGCCCAACGCTCTCCTCTCAGTAGCTATTAAGAAGAGGAAGGGGAAGGAGTGGACCAGTAGAAAGGGGATGAGGAGAAGCAAGAAGGAGGACTAGGATGAAAAGAATGGGGAGGAGGAGGAGTAGAAAGAGGAAGGAGAGGGTCATTAGAAGGGGGAGGAGGAGAAGGAGGAGGAGGACGAGGAAGGAGAGGGTCAGTAGGAGGGGGATAAGGAGAAGGAAGAAGGGGAGGAAGAGGAAGGGGAAGGATGAGGAGAAGGAAGAAGCAGGAGTATAGAAGGATGAAGGAAAGGAAGAATAGAAACAAGGGGAAGGAAAGGAAGAGAAACAAGGGGATGAAGAGGAGGAGGATTAGAAACAGGAGAAGGAAGAGGATGAAGAGGAAAAAGCTGAAGTATAGGAAAAAGAGGATGAGAAGGAAGAGTAGAAGATGACACAGGAAGGCAAGAGGAAAGGTGAGCTCGTCGATGTTTATAATTTTGTTCCTACGTGTATAATTTTTCCTAAACTATATTTGAATAATTTCTCGGTAAATTTCTCAATCTACAATTTTGCTTCTAAATCTTCCCTTTGTTTTCTCTATTTATGTTTCCGTGTGCTATAATTACCTCGTTGTTTTACTCCTTTACACACTTAAGTCCGCGTTCAACCTGCAGCAGTGCCTTCAAGTATGTAAAGTATGTAAGTATTGACCTCTCTTTCGGCCACCTCTTTGGATTCTTTTTGGGAGCAGCGAGTAGCGGGCTTTTTTTATATTATTGTTTACTTTTTTTGTGCCCTTGAGCTGTCTCCTTTATTGTAAAAAAAAAATCTTCATACTGCATAACGTAAGACATTTTTAAACGTTACAGAGCGCAGTGTTTAACAGATGAACATTTCTCTTATCAACACCGCCTGTCCTAACTTTATCTAGTGATGTTAAGCTTGTCTCTCTGCATCGACGTCCTTCCTACTCCTTCCTCCATGTTTTGTGTCATCCTTCTGTTTTTACCCTTCCTTCTCATCCCCATCCTACCCGCCCTCTCCTACCCCTTCCTTCTTCTGTTTCTACCCTTCCTTCTCATCCCCCTCCTACTCGCCCTATCCTACCCCTTCCTTCTTCTGTTCTACCCTTCCTTCTCATTCCCATCCTACTCGCTCTATCCTACCCCTTCCTTCTTTTGTTTCTACCTTTCCTTTTCATCCCCCTCCTACTCGCCCTATCCTACTCCTTCCTTCTTCTGTTTCTACCCTTCCTTCTCATTCCCCTCCTACTCGCCCTATCCTACCCCTTCCTTCTCCTGTTTCTACCCTTCCTTCTCATCCCCCATCCTACTCGCCCTATCCTACCCCTTCCTCCTTCTGTTTCTACCCTTCCTTCTCATCCTCTTATATCCCTACTTCTTCCTTCTCCTCATTCCCCTTCCTTCTCACCCACTCATTCCCCTTACACGCGAATTAGACAACAGAACAATCACCATTTAATGTTCAGATACTTTTAACCAAACTATGAAATCTCTACCAACTCTGCAGCTAGTTAATATATTTCTCTGTCCTACCTGTCAGCAACGGGACGGCAAAAATAAACTAATGTAGTGAGCGACACACCGTAACTAACCCGGCAGCTAAAATTCTAAATGAGCACTTGAAACATCTGCAGACATATTCTGGAGTAGAGGGTTGTGATTATTGAGGCGTTCTGTTCTTGGCGCCGCATCTGGAGTAGAGGAGCAGATTATAAAATTAACTGGAGAAAAAATTGATCTCTACATTCGCTTTTCGGAAAGGATTTATTTTGTGAACACCGATTGGCCGCTGTTTAATGTTTCGTCTGTCGTTATTTCGTGCTCTGTCAAATCTTAATGTATAGTGAAACGGTTTTACATGTCCGTCTGTCTGTCTGTCTGTCTGTCTGCTTCTCTTTCCGTCAGCCAATGTTTTTTTTTTCTTTTCGTCTGTCCTTGACCTTATCGTTTTTAGTGTTGATTTTTTCCTAATATTCTCTCTCTTATATTCTTTCACACGTTTCTTCTTTAATGATTTGCTCTTTTCCTCTTTTCTACTTTTCTTTTTCCTCTCTCTCATCTCCTCCACCTCCTCCTCCTCCTCCTTGTCCTTCCTCAGGTTCATGTAATTGTCTTTTTACGTTCTCTTTGCGCCGTTTCTCTCTCTCTCTCTCTCTCTCTCTCTCTCTCTCTCTCTCTCTCTCATCGTGGCCAGGAGCTTGAAAACGAAAGGCGACGTGAAAAAGGAGACAAAAATGAAGAAAACTGAAGATTGCGTCAAGAGGAGGAAGAACAAAGAAGAAAATTGAGGGTATGTGGTGGTGGAGAAACTATAGGGAACATGCGAGGAGGAGGAGGAGAAGGAGGAGGAGGAGGAGGAGGAGGAGGAGGATGGATAACAAAAGATAAATACCACTAAATTGGATCGTCTCGGCATTCTTTTTGATTACGATGAGTTACTTATAGCTGTGAATAACGGACACTGATCTCATCACCCCGAGACTGGTGGGACGTTTGAGGCAAGCTACGCACAAAACACTTCAACTTCTTCTTCTTCTTTTTCCGCAGCATTATTATCCCGTTTCTATACAGGGTCGCGGTTTTTGATGAGTCTCTTCCGTCTAACCCTGTCCTCCGCCACTTCAAGGTCCAAGTTCTCCTCCCTGCCGTCAGCCACAATACACTCCTTCCATCTCGTCCTGGGTCTTCCTCTCTTCCTTCTGCCACCCACTTCCATGTCCTTTATCTGCCTTTCACAACTCCCTTCCTCTCTCCTCATGACATGACCAAACCATCTCAGTCTCGCTTCCTGCACCTTCTTACCCACACTTGTTACCTTAACTGTACCTCTTATGACTTCATTCTTAATCCTATTTCATTTCTGCCACTTCCAATTTTCTTTCACTTCTCTTCTTCATTGGCACACTTCAACGGAGTGTGGCATTTCATCAGTATCCTTCACTTACTCTACAGTATTTCTTGTGCCTCTGCCAAGGGGTGCCGCAGCCATACTCTATGCATTTATGGCCTATAATGCTGCTTTAAATTGTTATCAACGTCCTACGAGGAACTTGTTTTGATAAATATAGGCACGAAATAATCTTTGGTTATTATCATACTATTTAAATATATAGCATCAACACGGCACTGATCACAGCTCGAGGCACTAAAGCCTTGCCTCAGGTCGCCTTAAGTCCCGGCTCCAGGCTGGCCATAATCGTTCTCGTTAACTTCAATATTTTTTTCCTCACTCGCCCAGCCATTATTTCAACAGTGTTATATATTCATTTATACAGCACTGTAGAGACAATAGAGTTGTACATCACAGTAGCACTAAGAGGACGTTTTATCGTGGTCACACTCTCCTCCAGGCTGTGGTCTACTCTGTTACTTTCAGGTAGAATTTACTCTCCACATCCAACACGTTTTAGGGTCAGTACTAAATTTGTTACCCACCTACAACCTTGCAGTAGAGATAAGGTACCCACAATCAGGTTAAGATAAAGTTGGGGGCATACGCTATACCTCCGAATTTACTCTCCACATCCAAAACGTTTTAGGGTCAGTACTGAATTTGTTACCCACCTACAACCTTTCAGTAGAGATAAGGTACCCACAATCAGGTTACCCGGGCCAGGATTCGAACCCGGACCCACGGTTTATAACTAGCCACGCTCTCTGTTCCCCGTTTGCCTTCGTCTCAATTTATCGTTTCTAATCTAAATTCTTTTGTTATATGGTAAAAAATCCGGTTAAGATTCGTTTTAGTACCGTGCCAGTATCTCATTACCTACCTTATGAAACATCAGTAGCTCTTCATATATCTTTTTTACAAACCTTCAACAGACATGGAAACGCTTTCAAAATCCAAATCAAGGACTTTTTTTTATACTCTTGAAAATAGGGGATAATGTTTACGAAAGCGCGTCGCCTCGAATGTTTACCAAAAATCATTATCTCTTCATTAGTCTACTTGAAAATGAAATAAACTTTAATTCTGTAAGCAATCCTTCAGTTTGGCTTTAGCTAGTTCACCTTCGAATCTTTCATTTGTTCACACCATTCTCGCCTTCTCCAACCTTTCTCCTCATCATCATTTCAACTGGCTCCAGCTCGCCCGCCAGCCCTCCCGAAGACACATCCAGAAAGTGTGAGGGAAGGATAAGAATTGCCAGCAGGACGCAGCGATCCATCCTGGGAGGCACGAGGCATTGCACTAACACTGACAAAGGAATGTTGGCTGCCTCTCAAGATTCCCCCCTTCCACTTCTCCTTCTTGAACCCACTAGCACACCTCCACCACCTTGACCACTCAACACCCTGCTCCTCCTTCACCCAACCACCACTACCTGACAGACCACCCTACACATCTCTCCACTACCACTGCCGCATTTATCACGTCACAGCCTCCTTCTTCCTCCCTACCATCAGGACCAGGAGGCGCCCGTCCCTTTGTCACCTCGGTAGCCGTACAGATGGCCCGCGGCACACCGAATATGGTGGGAGGACACGACGAAAACGGAGTTATAGGGAAAAGAGGAAAAAGTGTTGTTCAGTTTCCTCGTATCAGCGTCATTTGTCTCCCGGGTCCCTGTCACGTGTCCAGCGGCGTCTGTTTGTCCATACAGCACACAAAAGACAATGGGAAACCCGAGGCTGAGTGATGGCGGCAGTGGAGGCGGCGGCGGCGGTGGCGGAGGGACTGCCATTACAAAGTCTAGTAGTGAGGCAGATAAATCTTCCTCCAGTGTTCGTAGGAGCGGACGGCAATCAGGACGCAGCGACAAGGACGACTGTGCCTCCCCACGGAAGTTTTTTTTTTTTTTTATATATGGCAGATAAAAATTCACAGACAGAAATAAATACACAGGCAACTGATTGACAAAGAAGGATATATACAGACGGGTAAACACACTAACAGACACCCACATTTTCCCATTCATCCCTCCCCTTCCCCACACCCAAAGGAAGGCAGTTCAAGTTTACCTGGTTAGAATTTATGTAGCTAAAAATCATGAGGTGGACTGACTTTAATCACTGTCTTGCTCTCATCACTTCCTCATTCCGAGTGAGTACCGCACTTCATATGGAGGTAAGAAAAGAAAACATTGTTCATTTTAACTCATTCTAACATTCCATCCACTACACATTTCATATGAGATGGAGGAGATGACGAGGCCGAGGAAAAATTGCCGTGTGAAATGACGTAATTAAGGTAATGTTTAAGTGCCTTCTCGACTTTATCTCCGACATAACTTAGTTTAATTCCTCGTTTAAATGCTTCTACACTCTAATCAAGCAGTGCTAAAGTGGCATTTTTCATACTAAATCTACACACACACACACACACACAAAGCACAACACAACACAACACAACACAGCACACACACACATACACATACAGACACACAAACGACTAAACAAATAAGCAAACAAACAATCATTCCCTCACAAGCTTACACAGATGCTTCCTTACTAGTCAAACCCACACAACAGAAGTTCGATACCCTAGCTCTTAAACATGCCGGGCAGCCATAAATTTTTGCACACTCGTAAAGTTCCTCGTAACTCATGAAGTCCGAAGATTTATGCGATTATTTGTCATGTTAGTTACTCCGTGTATCACTGGACATAATGGATCACGACTTAGCCGCTGATGGACGGCGCCGGAGCATCGCACTAATGGCGCTGATAATGTACGTATCGGGGTTAATCAAAACAAATGACTCGCGTGGGGAGGTCAGTTAAGCAAGAAAAAGGAGAGCAATAGTCGGCGGATCAGAGTCACTGCGTGCGGACGAGTGTCACTGGTCTGCTGGTGTCCCTGAAGAGTCCTGAGTCCCTGGGTTCGCATCCTTTAGGTCTTGTATACCGACAGGAACGTTACATGTTTTAATTTACTGGCAAGAACACACGTTTAACCCAATCTCTTCTCACCTCACCCTTCGTTTCTGTCCTGTCTGTCTGTCTGTTTGGGCAGTGAATGAGTACCAGGTATTAATCGGGGGTTGTCTCCCGTCTCCTGGGCTCTGTTCCCTTCTCCTACAATTCCTTCCCTTTCTGTCTCTCTCCGGCATATGACCTCAGATGTTGCGCCGACTAAACAAAACTTTCCAATTTTCTATCTGTTTGGATGTCTTGTTCTTCTTACGCTTCATTTTCTTGTCCTCCTCCTCTTCCTCCTCCACCTCCCCCTCCTCTAACATAACTCTGCTCCGTCATCCCTCCCGTTCTCCCTCCACACTCCGTTCCACTCCCTCGCCTCTCCTTCTCCCTCCCTCCCTCCCTCCCTCGCAACACTTGGCTAACCTGACCGTCTTGTGGCAACGTTAGGGTGCTACGCTCCCTCCCCCCCCCCCCCCTCTCTCTCTCTCTCTCTCTCTCTCTCTCATAATCATAAATTCACCGCTTACAGGTAGGCTACACAGATGCGTCATAACAGACATTTATAAGTAGCATAATTCCATGCACTATATCATCAGCGTTTCCTTCTTGTTCTCCAGCCTCGAAAATTAATGTCTATCAACTTTAGCCCAAACGAGAAATGCATAAGAAGTCGGGCTAATAAATCTTTTCCCCAGCAGGTCACGAGAAATAAGTGTTGTGGTAAAGCAAAAGAAAATAAATGAAGCTTTTATACCGCCATGCAATCCTTTCGACGTGACTACAAGACGGTGAACACATGACGCAGATAAAACTCCCGCGGCTCATGGCAGGAACATTCTCACTAATGGAGTAGTTTATGTTCCTCTCGTGCGGACAATTCGGACACAACTTTACCCATTAGTGCGAGTGGAACTGAGTCTGTGGTTTAATCTGTAAAGTTCCATCGCATTTAGCTCAACACACACACACACACACACACACACACACACACACACACACACACACACGTGCCGTACCCTGAGATCCGTCACTACTGAGCTCCAAGTCCAGTCGGGGATGATACTGGAGAGTCTCTCGAGTCTTCAAACTATGGTATACATTTTACACACACACACACACACACACACACACACACACACACATACACGCACACGCACACGCACAGTCTTCATGGCCTCCACAAAGTGGCCTATTGAGGCCCACTCCCTCGAGGCTCGTCCTTGGTATGTGCCCAAAGTTTTATTAAATTTTTGACTCATCTTCCGGATATTGCTCGGCCTGAAACGTGAGCGAGGAGGAAGGAAGGAGAAAGAGAAAATGGAGAGAAGCACGTTCAAAAATAAAGTGGGAGCGAGAAAGAAAGAAGAAGAGATAAGTATTCCTTTGATGCAGTCCGTGAGGAGTGAGGAAAAAAGAAAACGGGGAGAGGCGCACACGCGGAGATAAAGTAGGAGTAAGAAAGAGAGGAACCATGCGTCACTTTTGATCCAGTGACCCAAGACCGTGGCGGCAGTCCATCCTCAGACCCTCGCCTGTGTCGCTCGCTGCCTCATATTGGCGTCTGGCTCGGTAGCTCTGTAGCCTTGTGTTGCTTCGTACTCCGGCAGCGAAAGTGATGGGAGTGGCAGGTGAGAAAAAAAGAAAAGTTTGAAGGTGAGATCAACAAGGGAGGCAGGTGCGAGGGGTCGAAACAGGGGGTATTAAAGAAGAATCTGACGGAGAGGTGTGAAGGAAGTCGAGAGATCACAGGACAACGGCAGCGTGAAGAAGGTGAAATAAGTATCGTGTAGATGGGTTCAGGGACGTGTAAGTGACGAGAGCAATAAAGAGTAGTGAAGCTGGTAGAGGAAGACCAGACAGCTAAGAGGAGAAACGAGGGATAAAAAATAAAACGAAATAAGAGTGCACATGTAACAGGGAAGCAGCAGCGTGAAGAAGGTGAAACAGGAGGCGTGTAGGTGGGTTCAAAGACGTAACTGACGAAAACAATAGAGAATATTGAAGAAAACCGAGTCCATGAAGCTGACGACGAGGAGAAAATACGAGGATGATAGAGCGAAAATATAAAAAGGAAATACGAGTGTAACAAGGTTCAGTGGGCGAGTGTGAGTGAGTGTCAGTACGAGTGGTTGAAGGACTAAGAGCTCGTGGAATTGAATTAAGGGAAGCGTACGAACTGGAGAGGAAAGGACGACAATAAGGTCAGCAAAATAAGTGAAAGAAGCCGTGTATCGATAGGACCAATGATGAAGAAGAGACGGCAGCAAATAGGAGTGTTAAAATAAATCTTGAGGTCATGGAACTGAGATACAGGAAGCAACTATGGAAAGAACGATGATAAAAAGACAAAGAAAAGTGGAAGGTGTTAAAAGAAAGCTTGAGGTCAACGAGCTAAGATAAGGGAAGCATCTAATTAAAGAACGATGATAAGAAGACAAGGAAAAGAAGGGAATGTTAAAAGAAATCTTGAGGTCAACGAAGTAAGATATAGGAAGCATCTAGGGAAAGGCGGATGTTAAGAAGACAAAGAAAAGGGGGATGGAAAGAAGATAAGAAGTTAAAGAGGAGGTGTGGAGTCGAGACCAAGGAGGAACCAGACTGCAGGGGGAATGAAGAGACAAAGAAAGAGGAAAGTTCAAGGATTTGTGATGGAGGAAACATTAAAGACGAAGAAGAGGAAAGGAAGAGGATAATACTGTAAGGAAATGATAATAAAGTGGAGATGTGTAGTTCGTCGAAGTCATGGATGAGCAGAAGCCTAAAAAATATAATAAGTTACGGAAGCTGAGGAAATAGAAATGAGATACAATAGCAGGGGAAAGTAAGGGAAAGGAGAAGAAAAACGAGAACATAAAGAAAATGAGTGAAAGGTGATGAAATGAAAATACGAGTAGTTACGTTAAGTTTGAGTTCACGGTATCGAGAGAGAGGAATCATTAGAGACGGTATCAAAGAGAGGAGAAAGATAAAAGGGAGTGAGGGAGTGGAAGGAGGAAAATAGTGAAAGACGCGGATGATGTCAACGATGGATCGCGTCTGAACGAAAGCGAGGAAAGAGAATTTAAAGGAATGAAGAAAAAAAAAAGTTCTTGAAAGGTGAAGTAAAATCAGCAAAGAAAGGACGGGAGCACGGACGGAAAAACAGGTCAACAGAAGGAAAAAAAGTGTCCAAAAAAAATATTTAGAAAGAAAACAGAATAATGAAAGAGAAATGAGGAAGGAAGGGAAGAGAGCACGGACGGAAAAAAACAGGTCTAAAGAAGGAAAAAAAAAGGTGCCAAAAGAAATATTTAAAAAGAAAACAGAATAATGAAATAGAAATGAGGAGGAGGAGAAAAAAACAAATGAGGACACGAAAGAAAGAGAGAAGTAAAAAGTTTATTGATGAGTTGGAGTGTGGCAAGGAAAGAAAGACGGTGCAAAAACAAAAGAATATGTAGGAAAAAAATATAATGTAGAGTAGGAATAGAATAAATACCGAAGAGACGGGTGGGGAAAAAAAAAAAAAGGAAAAGAGGAAAGAAATATACACTTAGAAGGAACAGCATGATAAAGTAAGAAGATCAGTAGCGAAGGGAGAGCAATGAAACAAGAGCTACGAAAACAATAGAAAGAGAGAAAGGAAAAAATATATTGAAGAGTTTAGGAGGAACAAAAGGGTCAGCGATGGAATATAAGGCAAATAAAAGAAGAATAACAGAAAATTAATAAAGGAAGAACAAGGAAAGAAGGGAAGGGAATGCAATAGAAGATCAAGATAAAAAAATAAATAGGGAGAATAAATAAAAAAAAAGAGGCTGAACAATTAAAGAAAGTAGAAGAATGTGATAAAAAAAAACACGGAAAATTGAATAAAGAGACTAAATTTAAAGATACAACAAGTAAAAAGAAGGGAAGAGAATGCAATAAAATAAAAAGAAAACACAAAAAAAATGAAAATAAATACGAAAATGAAGAACGAGTAAAGAATGTAAACAACAACAAAAAAAAAAAGACAGGAAAATAAATGAAAAAAAGGAGAGTAAAAAGACGACAGGGGAGGCGCCAAAAGGTCAGGTAAGGTAAGAGGCCGAGGAGGAAAGAACTGAAGACCTGTCCGTCCCCTCGAGGGCTCTCCAGGACATCGGAATCCAATGCCCGCCGCGTCACCTCTTACGCTGGCCCCTGACCGCTGCTGAGGCCGGACGGAGGGACGCTCTCAGGTGTGTGTGTGGGTGTGGGTGTGTGTGTGTGTGTGTGTGTGTGTGTGTGTGTGTGTGTGTGTGTGTGTGTGTGTGTTTGATTAATGGTTATGTTGTGTTCGTATTTAAATATTTCTGAAAAACTCTTGGGGAAATTACCGTAAATCTTCTGTATTCAACCTATACGAGGAGGAGGAGGAGAAGGAGGAAGAGGAGGAAACATGGAAACATGGACTAGCAGGCAGCAGAAAGCCTGTTGGCTCATTACTAGGCTGCCTGCGTTCAGTGATTTAATCAATCCGTTTGCCACAGGAGTGGCTTGCAGGGAAGGATTAAAGCACTTGTGTACCTACTCTTGGGAACGTTCAGTTCACTCCTGTTGCAGCAAAGTGGCGATCAATGCGTTTCTTGAAGGAGTTGATGGTCTCTGCGCTAACCACTTCTGCAGGAAGGCTGTTCCAGTGGCGAACAACTCTATTCGAGAAATAACTCCTGCCGATGTCGGTATTGCATCGCTTTGCTTGAATTGTTTTTCCGTTGTTTCTTGTTCTCAGGTTAGTTTGTAGCGTGAAGAGTTTGGAGTGATCAACGTTGCTGAGCTTGTTCAGGTACTTAAAGACTTGTATCATGTCTCCCCGCAGTCGTCTCTTTTCCAACGTGAAGAGGTTGAGTCGCTCGAGTCGTTCTTCATAGGGTTTCGTCCTCAGTGATGGTATCATCTTCGTGGCGCGGCGCTGTACTCTCTCAAGTAATTCAATGTCTTTCCTGTAATTAGGAGACCAGAATTGCACGGCGTATTCCAGGTGGGGCCTTACCAGCGAATTATACAAGGATAACATAACTCCCGGCGTCTTGTATTCGAAGTTCCTCGATATGAACCCAAGCATTGTATTGGCTTTCTTACAGGCGGACTTGCAGTGTTTTGTTTGTTTCAAGTCACCGCTGATGGTGACCCCGAGGTCTCTTTCCTCTTGCGCAACATGTAGTGGTTCGCCACCCATGTGGTATATGTGGTTGCTGTTTCTGGATCCGATATGCATTACTTTACATTTGGTAGTGTTGAAGGACATCTGCCATTTTTCTGACCACCGAGTGATCTGGTCCAGGTCTCTCTGGATAATTTCGCAGTCTGCCGTCGTGAGGGCCTTCCCACCCACCTTTGTGTCGTCGGCAAATTTTGAAAGATTGGATTTTAATCCTAGTTCTAGGTCGTTGATATATATGATGAAAAGTATGGGTCCCAGCACTGACCCCTGTGGCACTCCACTTGTGACCGGGAGCCACTCGGAGGCCTGTCCGTTGAGTACAACTCGTTGTTTTCTTCCAGTGAGCCAGTCTTTGATCCACGCTGTCAGATCGTCGCCTAATCCCGCCGACTTAAGTTTCTTGAGGAGTCTTTCATGTGGCACTTTGTCAAAGGCTTTCTGAAAGTCTAGATATATAACATCACTGGGGATATGATTATCCCAGTTTTCATAGATACCTTGGAAGAAGTCCAATAAATTGGTTAAGCATGAGCGCTTGTTCCTGAAACCGTGCTGAGCATCGGAAATGATGTTGTTGTCTTCAAGGAACCTAACGAGTTTGTCTCTGATGATCTTCTCGAGGATTTTCCCGCCACTGAGGTCAAGCTGATTGGTCTGTAGTTTAGGGCCACACTTTTGTCTCCCTTTTTGTAGATCGGTGTTACGTTCGCTTGTTTCCAGTCTTTCGGGACTTTGTTTTGTTGTAGTGACAGATTGTAGATGGCGGTGAGTGGCTTGAGGATTTGCTGCTTGAGTTCCTTGAGCAGCCTGGGTGACAAGTCGTCGGGTCCGGTAGACTTGTTTGTCTCGAGTTTGTCTAGGTACTCCCGTTCGTCGATTGTACCAATTTCTAGGGGAGTGATTCCCATCGGTGGGGAAGGGCTCTCGGGTACGGACTGGGTATTCTCGACCGTGAACACAGACGCGAAGTTCCTGTTTAGGATTTCGACCATTTGTCTACTGTCCTGTGTTAGTACGTCACTTTCATCTTTTAGGGGACCGATATTGCTTTTTGTCTTCTTTTTGGTTCTTATATACGTGAAGAACTTTTTCGGGTTGGACTTGGCTTCGCGTGCAATTTGCTTTTCATAGTCACGTTTACTCTGGCGAATGAGTGTTCTGCAAGCTCTGAGGCTTTGATGGTACTGTTCGCGTGCCTCGTCAGTGCTGTTTTCCTTTAGCAAGTTGTATTTTCTCTTCTTCAAATTAATCGCCCGTCGAACTTGGGTAGTCATCCATGGTGTGCTTGTGGCATTATTTGTTCTCCTTGTCTTCATGGGAACAGTCGTTCTCTCTACCTCCAGGAGTTTGTTCTTAAAGCCGTTCCACGCGCCGTCCACCGGAGTGAGGTTCATGGGTTCCCAAATTGTCTGGGTTAGCAGCTCACGAGCGAAGTTAAAATTGGCTTTTTTGTAGTCTGGAATCTTGGACGTGTTTTCGGTGAGTTCATGGTCTGTTCTGATTTTTAGGCGAATTAGGTGATGGTCGCAACCATCCAGTTTTTCGCCGACTTGACATTCACGTGTGAGATCTGAATCACTCACGAGTACTAGGTCTAATAAGTTATTTTCCCTCGTCGGTTGGGTAACAATCTGAGTAAGAAAATTGTCCTCTAACATTTCGAGCAATCTGTTACCCTCCCGATCTCCAATCATCGTGGTCCAGTCAATGTTGGAACAGTTAAAGTCCCCGATAATGACTGACTGTTTGTTTTGTGTTATGGTGTGAATTTCCTCGTACAGCGCTTCGTCGTCCGCTGCTTGTTGCTTTGGAGGTCTGTAAACGGTTCCAATCGTTATTTTGTTGTGCTTGCTAGTCTCCAGTTCAACATATACAGTGTCATATTTCTCTGAGTCTTCTTTGGTTATTTCCACGGCAGGGTATTTGTTCTTGACGTAACAGATGACACCTCCTCCTTTCTTGTGAAGTCTGTTTTTGTAGAAGCTCTCGTATCCCGGAATTGAGAATTCGGTCATTAGGTGGTCAGAGGTGGCCCACGTTTCGGTGATGGCAATCACGTCCGGACTTTCTACGTCAACATAGGCAAGTAACTCATCCCGTTTGGGTATTAAGCTCCGCGCGTTGGTGTATAGGACAGAAATGTCCTTCTTGACTTCAACGCTTCGCGGCACAGTAGTCTGGTGTCTGCTTGTGTTCACTGTTGGGGGCCTTGGTGTGTAATGAGCGGTCCCTACTGGTTGGTTGTTTACGATACTTTGGTGCCCCTCCCGCGCTCGGAGTTTTTTGAGTACAAAAGTACCTCCTCGTTCAGCAACCTACCAAGCCGTGCTGAGCCAATCGCATTGAGGTGAAGACCGTCAGGACGGAAAAGGTCGGGGATATCATAGAAATGATCCCACTGACTTGCGAACGAAACTTCCTCGTTCTGGAAAAGGAGGAGGAGGAGGAAGAGGAAGAGGAGGAAAAGGAGGAGGAGAAGCAAGGGAAGAAGGAGGGTACAGGTAACAGGTAAGGCAAGGTCCACGAAAATGGTAGACACATGACCGAGACGTTGAATTAAAAAAGAAAAAAAGACTTCTGGGAGGAAAAGGAGGAGGAGGAGGAGAAGCAAGGGAAAGAGGAGGATACAGGTAAGCCAAGGTCCACGAGGATGGTAGACACATGACCGAGACGCTGAATTATAAAAAAAAAGACTTCTGGGAAACAAACTGCGAATCAAGAATAAACAAAACAACGACGTAGGCGCACACAAACACTGCCTAAGCAAACGCACAACCTCCTGCAACACAAACACACGCGGACAACACAAAAGAAGCAAGGAGTCCAAAGACCAAGGAAGGCTACGTAGAAACAGAAGCAGAAAAAAACATAGCAATTCGGCAGAGGGTCCGGCAAATAGACAAGTTAAATAAAACAAACGCATAAGTCCTCGGGCTGCGGGCGGGCCATGATAACCGGAATGAAAGACAAACAACGAAACGGCGCGCTTGATGAATTTCGCCAAATGCCGCGGCACAGCGAATATTGCGCGGCTGTTGTTTCTGGCGACGCTATTGTTCTTCCTCCTCGCTCCCTAAGTGTTTAAACTCCCTGTTAGTGTTGTTGTCTTGCGAGCCTTGTCCACACATGAAACTGGGACGACGGGCCTGTTGATGTAAGGTGAGTGATCCTTTCGAAAATTAGGTCAGGTTGGCCAGGAGAAATCTGCCCCACAACGAGACTAAGATGACGCCCTGTTGGTGTAATTTTAACGGTCCACTAAGGCATCAGGACGGGTTGGTCAATAGGGTGGGTTGGCTATTAGGACTTTTCATGAGATCCTTGTCCAAAACCGAAATTAAAACGAAACTAAGGCGACGGACTATTGAAGTAAAATTAACGATCCTTCAAAACACTAAGATGGGTGTGCTAATAGGACTTTTTCTTGAGATCCTTGTCCAAAAACTAAACTAAAGCGATGTACTGTTGATGTTTGTTGATGTTACTTTAACGTTCCGCTAAATCATCAGGACGGGTTGGGTTGACATGAAGAGCACCACCAAGATTCTGGACGTGGGGGTAACGGGAAGTGGTGTCCTTACTCTATGTACTTACAGATTAAATAATTTGTATCTTGTTTTCACTGTAATATGTCTTCGTCCACAGCCTCCAGCAGCAGGTGACGGCAGCGGAGCGACACTGTCTGAGCTGGAGTACTTAAAAGCGTGCCTGACGTCATCTGGAGTGGCGGGATCAAGTCCTTCATTACTGGAAGTGTTTGTTGTTGCTTTGTGAATGAAGCATCGCATTGCAGGTGGGCGAGAGAGGAAATTTTTTTTTTTCTGTTTCAGAGGGTGCGTGTGACGTCAGTTAATCCGGGTTTGTTTACGGACCGCGCCAGTAACGGACATGTGTTGCTTCATTAGGCGGGGTTGTTCATGGACTGTGCAGGAAACGAACACGTGTACAGCACAACGGAGGATATTTTTTTACATCGTGCCGTGTGAGAATCAAAGAATTTACAGCTTCATATACATCCGCTATTTTCTATAAATATTCATATATACAAAAACTTTGGTCATGCCATGATAGCTTTTCTGGCTTAATATAACAGATACACAGGACGGGAGGTCCCTTGTCGGTAACATTCCTCTTCGAATCTTTATTCATATCAAAGGATTGAGTGACAAATACTCGCGTGCTTTAAGTAGTCAGCACTCACCACATTGCTGCTGCGAGACACATAACAGCATGACGACTGGCGTTGACAGATAATTAAATAATTTGTCACCAGTGTGTTGAGAGCAATCACAACTGATTTATTCATTGTGTTAACGACACTAGTTTGGGTTAAAAACAAAGAATTATGCTCCGTTCGACTTCGTTGAACGAAAGTGTGCTTTAGACGATGTTTAAAATGTTCATTGCATGTTCTCTAATACATTCGTGTGTGTGTGTGTGTGTGTGTGTGTGTGTGTGTGTGTGTGTGTGTGTGTGTGTGTGTGTGTGTGTGTGTGTGTGTGTGTGTGTGTGTGTGTGTGTGTGTGTGTGTGTGTGTGTGTGTGTGTGTGTGTGTGTGTGTGTGTGAACTGTGACTAATTTGATTACTCAGGTAATGTGATAATAGTTCCTGCATTTATTATTCACGTACGAGGTTCATCGAAGGAGTAGGAGGAAAAGCTGACGCGTGTGGGTAACCTGACCTGAAGAATGTTGCCCGTCCACAACTGTCAGATGAACAAGACGACGGAGGGGAGAGAAGGGTACTAAAGATTGAAGGTAACTAAGAGAATATATGGCACAGACGATGGAGGGGAGATAAGAATAATAAAGATAGAAGATAACTTTTAAGAGAAAATAATCACGGCATATCTGTTCCTGAGTCTTTTCATACGGGATATTTCTTTTTACAAATTTTAAATAAAGTTCGCGCGAAAAATAAAAAAGATAAAATCAACTCCAGAATAGTTGAAAGATAAACACCAAGAAAGAAAAGCTGAACACGTTTGTCGAGAAAATAATAGACATGGAGCGACGACAAACATTGCAAAGAATGGAAATGTTACCAAAAAATAATGCAGACATGGACGGACGATAAATAATGCAAAATGGTCTTGTTTGGCCGGCAAGGATAACCAAAAAATGCCGCCAGACAATGTTGTGGACGCGTCAATCTGTATTCCGATAAAAATTCTCTCTCTCCCTTTCCCTCTCTTTTTTTTTTTTTTTGTCTTTGCCTTTTTCTTTTTCTCTTTTTTTCTTTTTCTCTTTCTTTTTCTCTTTTTTTTCTTTTTCTCCTTTTCTTTTTCTTTCTCCTTTTCTTTTTCTTTCTTTCTCCATTTCTTTCTCTCTCTCTCTCTCTCGCTTATTTCCTTTCCCCATCCATCTTTTCCAATTCCCCGCTCCTTTCTTTCTCTCCTCTCCACCTTTTTTCCTCTACTAATTTCTTTTTACCATTTACTCCTCTCCCTCCTAGCACTTCTATTCCTTCTCATTCCCTCGTTTCCTTCTCTCCTTCCTTCTTTTCTTCCCTATCTACACCCTTCCGTTATTGAAATTTGCGAGCACAAACAATAATGTCCGTATGTTCTCTCTAACCTTAACAATAATAAAATAAATAAATAAACGTGCAATATCATGACTCAAATGGTGGCAGAAAGCAGGAGAGAACACGCCAACAGGTGAGCCGAAGAGACCAACTACTCCTCGCTGTGCACCATGTGTTTTGCGGTACACCAGACACACACAGGGCTAAACACATATAAACTAGAAAACCTACAAGCTGTTCCTGTAGAGATACCCCGAAAATGCCCAGAGGAATGATCAAACTTCATTCCAGATGCGAATACTCCCTTCTTGAAAGAGTAAAAGTCGTAGGAAGGAGGTAATGCATCTCAAGAAAGGCATATCTACCATTCACATTGCTCGCTTACCCTCGCAAAGAAATCGTGGAGGGGTTCACTCGTATAGGGTGGGAGGTTCTCTTTCAGTTACAAAGTATTTAAAGAGTTAGTTCATCTCTAATTTAGCTCGCTACCTCCATCAGTCAGCCCATTCACCTACCAATTCTTTCCAACCTTTGAATAGGAAATTATATTGCTATTTTTGGGGCAATCAGTTTACACCTATCAATCTTTTGTATCGCCATAACTTGGGGCATTAAATAATTCATTGTTTAGAATTAGATGTGGCGTGTGATCTCTCTACTGAACACTCATTCGGTTTAGTTTTCTAGGAGCAGTGCTTAGTGGGCTTTTGTGTTTTGCTTTTGTTCTTTCCCTTGAGCTGCTTCCTCTACTGTATAAAAACAAAACAAACGTACAACACAAAAACACACGTGGGCGCACCTTTGCCGCGCCTCGCTCACAACGAACACCAACAAAGCAAAACACAATCAGTGCACACAAGGGTCTTTCACGGCCATGGAAGTGGAGTAAAATGACCCCAAAATATAATACCCTGAGGACCAACAAAACAAAATACAACAAAACCCGAACACACAAGGATCTGTCACGGCCATGGAGGTGAAATAAAATAACCCGAAAATATAATACCACAACCCACTGACATACAACACGTGGGCACACACCTTCCTCACGCCTCCCTCTCACTGAAGACCAACAAAACAAAGCAAAACAAAACCCGAACACACAAGGATCTGTCACGGCCATGGAGGTGAAATAAAATGGCCCGAAAATATAATAGCATAACGCGTCGGTGAAACTTTTGTCGCGCCTCCCTCCCACCCTCAATCCCGAGAAAAACAAACACAAAAAAACAACATGCGTGAAGGGCCCGTCACCGCAGCTTTTTAGACATTTAGGAAAACAAACAGGGGCGGAGGGAGACCCGAGTGTTGCGCGGGGAGCTTGTGATGCGGGCACGAGGAGGGGAGAGAGGCTGGAGGGCTTTTTTTTGTGAGTGTTTGAATGCAAGTTGGTATCTATCGATTCATCTGTCCCTCTGTTCGCTGGGTTTTGTGTCTCTGATTGCCTGTCTGTCAGTATCGTTCTGTTCTGCGTTTGTTTGTGTGTTTGTGTGTTTGTTTGTGTGTGTGTGTGTGTGTGTGTGTGTGTGTGTGTGTTTGTTTGTGTGTGTGTGTTCATGTATGGCTGTATCTCTCTCTCTCTCTCTCTCTCTCTCTCTCTTACTCTAACTTTGTCTTTCTTTTCTTATTTTCGTCTTTTCTTTTTTCTTACCTTCTCTTTTCTTTTTTCTTTCCCTTGTTTTCTTTATTTTCATCTTCTTTTCCTTCCTTTCTTTTCTTCTTTCCCTTTCTTTCTTTTTTCTATCTTTCTTTCTTTCCCTCTCTCTTCAAATATCTCCTTTTTCACTACCAGCACCACAACCCTATCACCACCACCACCACCACCACCACCATCGTCACACACACACAAACACCATCACATCAACACTGCTATCAACAGCCCCAACACTCCTGGAGAAAGGCGCCTTAACCCTTCCTAACCCGTCAGGCTCAACGCGCAAGCACATTACCTAAATCCTTGACAGAGATTCCCCACGTTGCTTCTTGCCTTCCCCTTCCCCTCTCCTCTCGTCACCTCTCACAACCATACTTACGATCATGATTCTTCTCTCGCCATACGTTCTCCTCCACTCCTCTTCCCTAGTCATACTCACGACCATCATCTCTTGCCTTCCCTTCCTTCTCCTCCTCTCTCATCTTCCACAGCCATACTCACAACAAGGTTCTTCTCTCTTGTTTCCTCACCCACCATAATACTCATAACATTGATGCCGCTTGCCTTCTTCCCTTCCCATCATTTCCACTTCTTTCCTCTTCCACAGCCATACACACGGCTTTGATGCCTCTTGTCTTCCCTTCCTCTCCTCTCTTCTTACTTTCTCGCACTCACACCCAAGAGCCAACACGATAGCAACGCAACAAAGAACCGTAAAGGGTGGGTGGTTAAGTATACAGATCTTCTCTACTTATTTCAGCATGTATCTCCTCTCTAAGCCTCATACGAAAAAAAAATGTTACTATGGCTACTACTACTACTACTACTACTACTACTACTACTGATACTATTTTGCCACCTCCATCGCCACCAATATTGCCAGCATCACCACATAATATAATGAAAAACAACTGCTAACTCTTCCCTGTAAAATAAAATCCTATTAAAACCAAATCCCAGAGAGTCAACAACACGTCGTAAATATTTCCAAACATCACTCACTCTTCTCTTCTACGTAAGCCACTTTGATGTTCACGCTACTATTTTTCTTTCCTCATAAAAAAACATCTCGATGGAGAAAAAAAAGTTAACCCCGGACACGATTTTCCGCTACGTGTTATGTGTTTACTTGACGCTGAGGACGCGGCTTGTGTGTGTGTGGTTAAGAGGAGGAAAAGGTCCGTCGCCGCGAGAGAGTTAATACAATACTGGTGTGTTTTGTGTGTGTGTGTGTGTGTGTGTGTGTGTGTGTGTGTGTGTGTGTGTGTGTGTGTGTGTGTGTGTGTGTGTGTGAGAGAGAGAGAGAGAGAGAGAGAGAGAGAGAGAGAGAGAGAGAGAGAGAGAGAGAGAGAGAGAGAGAGAGAGAGAGAGAGAGAGAGAGAGAGAGAGAGAGAGAGAGAGAGAGAGAGAGAGAGAGAGAGAGAGAGAGAGAGAGAGAGAGAGAGAGAGAGAGAGAGAGAGAGAGAGAGAAATATCAGTTGACAAAGAATAATTAAACACAAAACAGTATGACCCAGATACATGTACATTTCTTTCAACAACGACAGTCCGTTTCCATTGTGTTCTTTACCTTTAAGCGATCATATCAAACTTTCCTTTCTAAATCATCACGGTAAATAATTTTGGTGGTGTACCTTTTCCTGCTGAGATCGATTCTTACCACCCTCCCTCAGCCCTTCTCTCCAGCATCCGCCCCTCCCACACCCTCCCCTCCCCTCCCCTCCCACACCCAGCTGAGGAAGTTCACCCAGGGTATGTATATGCATGTCTCTTCCTGCCGCCTTCCTTCCCCTCTTGATGCTTCCTCCATTCTGTTCGCTAACTTAAGTTTAGAACTGAGACAAACTTAGTTCTTAACTTTCTTCATCCTCACAGAAACTTTTCTCTTCCTCATTTCAAGACGATTCCTATAATCTCAGGAGCTTAATTCTCGTCGCCTCATTATTCTCGGGTCCTTCACTCCCTCGAACGTTGATCCCCACACAATATTACTTCCTTCTGCTCCCTCGCAACGCCATCTCGCGCTCGTAACACTTAAAGTCGCCCCTCTCATGGTGCCATTACTGCTTCACCTCGGGATGTTTTGACTGAGAAACCCGTTATCATTCCGTCAAGCTCATATAGTTTGCAAAACCTTCTTAACAGCCGCTTCCGCATTCCAAATCTCTCCATTTCGTGGTCACGCTCGCTACCAAGTGAGTGTTTCCGTTTATCTTCCTGAAGCACCTCGTGCATGGGGTTCTTAAGGCTTTACTGCTTACTGCTAATTGTTTGATGTAGGTTAGTCGGTGACGGATGGGCAGTCACTACACACCCTTGCCTCTGATGTTCTAACAGCCCTTTGATGCCAGCATACATCAGGTGCTGTGGTTCTCCTGCCTCGTTAGCAGTAATATTTTTGGTCGTTGAAAAAAATGCAAAAATGTCATATCTCATTTCACCCTTTCGTGTAGCATTCAGGGTTTTGATTCGGGTCTAGGGGACTGAATACCACTCTGGCACAAACATGATGCGGCGTGTATGTAAAATAGCTTTACTGTACCATGTCTGTACCGGCACGCGTTGGGGATGAGGTGGGGTGTGGCAGCGGTGCATGGAGAGCGGGGGGAGGGTGGGTATGCACAGTGGTCGCTCTGCATGTTCAGGGGCCGGCAAACCTCATTCCGGCTCGAGGCAAACGAGAAGTCAAGTCTCTTCAGGGAGTGGAATCTCAGACCACCGCCATGAACGA
This sequence comes from Eriocheir sinensis, assembly GCF_024679095.1. Classification (NCBI taxonomy): domain Eukaryota; kingdom Metazoa; phylum Arthropoda; class Malacostraca; order Decapoda; family Varunidae; genus Eriocheir; species Eriocheir sinensis. The sequence continues at coordinate 4,089,535 of NC_066549.1, forward strand.
GGTTTCATTATGCCAGAAAATTGCCGACGTTTTGAAGTGTTTCTGCATGCAAGCCCAGGCGCCTTGAGACTAACTTCTGGACTCCTTGATGCTGGCCCAACGCGCTGCCACGTTAACGCTTGCTTCACTCACCTCCCCAAGGCGCCTCTGATTTTTGCGCACTTATTCTCTTTGTCAGTCTTGCCTTCAGCTTTCATGGTTTCTCGCTCTCCCACAAACAGAAGACCTTCCCACTAGATTCCTCAGTATGATTCTTCCGCAGCCGCCTCTGATCTGCGCATCCGAGGGCAAGGAACCAGCACACAACTATGTCGGTTACGCGTGTGAGCCCTAAAAAAGGACGCAGCGTACCCCGACTTGACCAACTCAGAGGGAAGGCGCGGAAAGTATTAAGAAACGCGAGACTTATTCCTTTGTGGGCGAGCGATGTTTTGGCTTCCGTTCTTCGCTCTCCAGCTTATGAGATCAAGTTCATGGGTGGTGTTTGGTCTTTATTATTTTCTCTCTCTCCAATTTCTCTCTCTCTTATCGGGCCGACAGGGACGCGTCACTTAATGACATGAACAAAACTTTTCTCTTTGCCTTTCATTCGGAGATCAAAGCGACCCGGAAGAGTCTCATGGCGCTGCCGCGAGATAGGAGAAGTGCGTCGATATGCGGATGACTGTTTTTAAAAAGATTATTGCACTTCACTTGACAGGCAACGCTTACTACGTTTTGTAATGAATGTAAGTGTGTGTGTGTGTGTGTGTGCGTGTGCGTGAGAGAGAGAGAGAGAGAGAGAGAGAGAGAGAGAGAGAGAGAGAGAGAGAGAGAGAGAGAGAGAGAGAGAGAGAGAGAGAGAGAGAGAGAGAGAGAGAGAGAGAGAGAGAGAGAGAGAGAGAGAGAGAGAGAGAGAGAGAGAGAGAGAGAGAGAGAGAGAGAGAGAGAGAGAGAGAGAGAGGGGGGGAGTGGTGTATTACATTTCTCTCTCGTTCAAGCAGAGCTACAAAATAATGAACAGTGCGCAGCGGTAAGCGTCCTGAACACAGCGAGTACTTGTCTACTATGTTATTTTACTTGCTATTATTACGCTTTTAATATATATCAACAACCAATATTCTACCTTGCAGTGTTTGGAAAGTTATTTTTTTTTTTTACGTCGTGGCCTATTGCGCCGGTAGGCTTCTTCCCGGTGGATCCTGATGGTCGGCCCAAGGCTACTTCCCGGTGGGTCCTGATGGTCGGCCCAGCCCGTTCTGGCGCAGGCGAGTGTTTATAGTGGCGCCATCTTCCATTGGCTCATGCTCCTCTCCCGGAGCTCATCTTTAATCCTAGAATCTAGAGTCCGAGTTGATAGGTGGTCTTCTGGACAGCATGTGGGTAGTTTTAAGCCACTCGGCGGCGGCTGAAAAATCCCAGCTTGGTGGCACCGGGCGGGGATTGAACTCGCATCGTCCTGAACGCGGCGCCGTCACGCTATCCATTCAGCCACCGCCTCCCCAAGGATATTAAATTAAACGATATATAATTCCAATATTATAAATGCTGCAATAAGAGGGCGGGCTGACTAGAGCACCACTTCGTTGTATCAAATCCTCCGCTCGAGAGATGAATAATAAACTTACATCTTCCGATTAATACCGCTGAGTGCCTCCCAAACCTGACATTATTAAGCCACGCAGAAACTTGTGGCGTCCTTCGTTTACGTAGCGGAGGGTAAAAATTGTCTCTACGTTCATTGTATGTCGAATATTAAACGAATTCATATTATCTTTCAGGAGGGGATATTCCGGACAGGCGGGCAATTCGAATCATTTATATTTAGTCTTCATTTATTTAGCTCACAGATTAAACTTCGATACACGGCGGTCTTTGAAATCTTCAGTGCCTGCCTATGTTGACTTTCCCTAAGCATACTATTCATCTAAGAATCTTCTGGAATAGACCTGGTTGTCCGAAATACCCACAGGTGACGTCAAAGGTTGGATATCCCGGTGCGCGAACTAATAATGTCAGGAGTACCTCTCGGCTTGCAGCTATCGCGTCACCGCCGTCACTAAGGATGGAGCAGTCAGGGTTCGGAGGCGTTCATAAGAGCCAGATATATCAAGAGTCGGCATTCGTTATTGCCTCATTAATCTCCTGAACAGCGAACAGACCGGCGCTGAATTATATGCTGCATGACATCAGACACGTTCATGTAATAACACATACACACGCACACACACACACACACACAAACACACATACACACACACATACACACATGCATCAGCCCATGACTAGTGACGCCATGTGTTATGCTGGCAGGGAAGAAGCAATGAACGGGCTACTATCTCTCGGCCATCAATGTTGAACTCTTTTTCGCCCTTGAAAGTACTGCCTCATTTAAAAAAAAGCTAGTGAAATGTATATAGAAAGACAATGCTACGTGGTCTTCAAATATCAAGGAAAAAGAAAAAAAATATATAACTGAAAAAAAAAATCCCTTTCTCTCTTTTCTTCCGGCAAAGGTCTATTAGTTACTTCCGGTAAGTCAAGAAAACACAGAAAAAGTTGGAAAGTTTCGTTTAGTCGGCGCAACATCTGTGGTCATTATGCCGGAGAGAGACAGGAAGGGGAAGGAATTATAGGAGAAGGGAACAGATCCCAGGAGACGTGACACAACCCCCGATTAATACTTGGTACCCATTCACTGCTGGGTGGACAGGGGCGTAGGGTATAAGAAAACACGGGAATGGATCGTTTGGCACAGTGAAAAACATAATATCTGCTCTTCTTTTGAACATAATTGTCGTTGTAAACAGGCATTGTTGAGACGCTAATCGACTTCGTGCGCATCAAGGATCGAGGAGGTAATTGGCAGATTATCGAAAGGCAGAAGGTCCAAACAGATGACGCTCTAAATTAATCAGAGCCTTTGTGTTTCGTCCTTTGTCTGATTGAAAGTCATAAATGGCTGTATAAATGTGCATACCAGTGATTTACTCTCCTTTATTTTTTTTCTCACACTCACATATTCAAATAATCACACACACACACACACACACACACACACACACACACACACACACACACACACACACACACACACACACACACACACACACACACACACACACACACACATACACACACTTTGGATTAGTGCTCCACCTATAAGACCCTTTCTGAGTGACCATCGATACCGCCCCTACCTGCTCTCAGGCCACCTGCTGCTACCTGACCCAGCATTTTGACCTGGGGATGACCTCGGATTAACACCTACTCGCCTTCCAGAAGAGGATTAACGTTCCCGCCTCATCGCTCTACCACACCGCACTCCTCCACCTCCTCACCCCTCAAACATCATCACAACTTTCCCTCCGTTACTGTAATTTACCTACCCTCACACCCCTTTCATATTGTAATTTTCTTATATAGTTACACTTTGTAATCTTAATATGTAAATTTTTAGCCTAACAGCTGCCATCTCCGAAATAAACCGATTATTATTATTATTATTATTATTATTATTATTATTATTACACACACACACACACACACACACACACACACACACACACACACACACACACACACACACACACACACACACACACACACACACACACACACAAACACACTTTTTTTTTTTTTACCTTGGATGTCTCACCCCGAGCGGACAGGTCTGTCGCGTCTTATACCACCCACAGGGGTCTCAGCCTGAGTGAGACCCCTTTCAGACCTGGCTAGACCGGCTTTACTGCTTCTTTAAATCTCCTTGAACTGCGGTGTATGTAGGAGGAGATTAGGCCAAAAGCAGGGTAGAATTAAAGTGCTTCTACCACTACTACTACTATTACTACTACTACTATTAATCAAGAGACGACAAACAAGAGAAGCTATATACTGTCCTCTCTTCTACAGGTGCAGTGCTTAGCGGGCTCATCTGTTTTCATATGTTTTTGCCCTTGAGCTGTTTACTGTAAAAAAAATACTGGTTGCTATTACTATTACAACAAACTGCTACTACTACTACTACTACCACCTACTACTACTATTACAACCAACTACTACTACTACTATTACCACCAACCCTACTGCTCGTGCTGCCTCCGGGAGGGATAAAAGAAGAGTGTACTCAAAAGGCTCTTCGCAGACACCATCACTCACGCGTCGAAGCTCTTCCCCGCGCCTCCCCGCAGCGACAGACAGCTCCAATTATCCTCCTCACTCGCACGGAATGAAATAGCAACAAATAATCGTTACCGCCACCGAGAGTAATGGCGTACTGGATCAAGAGACGCGAGCGGCGAAGAAAATACGTATTCATCTCTCACCGCCGCCTTTTTCTGTGTGTGGAGACAATACCATACGGATAAAAGACGGAAAAAGGACTCCACACCAGCCTCTTTCTCTTCCTTTTCCTCCTCCTGTGGTTCCTCCTCTGCTTCTCTTCACTCTTTCAGCGCTTCCAACACGCCTATCTTTCTTCTCCTCCATCAGGCCATTAATCAATGTATCGGTTTTCCCAGACATATGTAACAAGGAGGTGACTCTGATGGAAGGCCGCGGAACCGTCCCTCCATCACGGAACAGTATCATTCCTCACACTCTAATATTTACCTTCCCCTCCCATCGATAACCTATCATTAATTATTCCCTCCCCCTTCCCTGCGCCCATTACCCTTCACTCAAAATCAAAGTCTCGCTCTTCAAGCTCATTTCGTTGACCGCGTTATCAATCCGGGCCCGAACGTTTTCTTTGATTTATTAATTCATCGTAGCAACCGTAGGCCATAAAGATAACGACGTGGCCTTTAATATTCGTTGATTTCTTAATGGTCATATAATTTTTCTTTTCCATGCATTAATCATAAGCTCTAAGTCTGGTTATATATGTGTGTGTGTGTGTGTGTGTGTGTGTGTGCGTGCGTGCTGCCGTGCCCTCTTTTCCTTCCTTTTCCATCGTTTACAGAATTACTTTTCATTCTATTTTACTCTTCTTCCCTCCCCTGTGTGTGTGTGTGTGTGTGTGTGTGTGTGTGTGTACCCCCTCCCCCCCTCCCCGCCCGAAGTCCCTCGCCCCCAGCGCCATCTCGCGGAGTGTTTCAGCGCCGCACATAAAATCGTAATCGAGCACACGAGGTTTTATTGCCCCGAGCCGCCTTGTTCTCTTATCTCGCCTAAGCCGCGAGAGAAAAAGGACGATTGTGAAGTACGCCTCGCTTTGGTGTCGCTGGTTTGTGGCGGTGGCGTTGGTGGGGGGGCTGGTGGTGGAGGTGATGATGGTGGCGGTGGTGGTGTTGGTGGTGGTGTTGGTAGCTTTTGCTTTGGTGTGTGTACTGTTATTATTTGTGGTGTTGGTGTTAGTGGTATTTCCTTTCGTTCCTGTGTACTTTTATTGTAAGTGATGATACTCGCTTTGATGGTGGTGGTGGTGGTGGTGTTTTCTGGTAATGGTGGTGACGTGTTTTTGTGTAGTGTTGTTGTTGGTGGTGATAGTGTTGATGGTGATGGTGGCGGAGAGTAATGCTTATGATGATGGTGAGGATGATAATGATGACGAAGATGATTTTTGTTATTTATTCTTGTTCTTTCCTTTTCTCGCACGGTAGCGGCGGTGATGCAGAAATGAGTGGCAATGTGTACAGTCTTAATGAGTGTTCTGTCGCTATTGTTGTTGTTAGTGTTGTTAGGGGGACGAGGAGTAGTAGTAGTAATGGTGGTGGTGGTGGTCGTCAAACGCATGTGGTACGACAAATTGATTTTCAAACGAACATGAAGTGGTATTTTCTTTCGTGATCGCTTTTACCCATTCCTTTCATATTCCTTCCTCTCTCTCAACATCTATCTACCTATCTATCTATGTATCTATCTGTCTATCTATCTGCCTTTTTCTCGACATATTCCAATCACCAGGGCACCGCGGCTTCCCAACGGACTCAAAACATCGGGACGAGGAAGAGATGGACCACACCAAAAAGATCACATCCTTTGACAGTTTACCAGCGACGGGTCAAATTTGTGGCTTTACCGTGTAGCAGCGACGGTCCAAATTTTTGCCATGATATAAACCCCCAAAAATAGATGATGCATAAACTGATCACAAATGCGTTGATATATATTATGAAATGGTTTGTGTGAGTGATGATTTTTTCTCATTTTTCTCGCTTAGAGGGGGATTTAAGAAACATGATCCCTGCAGCTACCGGGTGAATGGCATGGTAATACAGGTAAAGTTTCCATTATTATCCAGGCCGAGGCCCACGCTACGTATAAGTCCACAGCAGCTCTTGTTAGTCCTAAAGTTTCCTTGTTTTCCGTGGGTGCGCGTTACTCCCGCACAACTTGCCGGGAAGCTTGTCACCCACATCTTCCCCGCCGCACCTCTTTACGGGCCCCGGTTCACCTTCCACGCCTGCACGCCATCAACAGACTCACAGTTTCGACAGCCCATCGCCGTGTATCTTAACTAAACAGGGTCACGTGTGCCTCTTTCCCACAACCTGACGTGCCCGCCGACCCTTCTCTCCGCCATACCTGTCTGTGCAGTTAATCCACACCACCTGGCACGCCGGCAACACCAGCAACGACTCCCAGACTCCCCTCCACCCCAGGCCCTTCCCCACACCTCGCTGCCGCCGCGCTGATAAGCCGCGCCGTGGTTTAATAGACTGTGTTAAAGCCCTCTTAGCTTCCCAACCGATCATAGCCAAGCTTCACCTTAATTAGATCCCGGAGGCTTGTCAGGACGTAGGCACAACGTCTTCTAATGGGGTTGGTAGTGCCCCCCCCCCAGGCACACACAACATCCTTCCCCTGTCATGCCTTGTCTGCTGATGGGATTCGTGCGTTATCCCTCCACAGCCTTTCTCTGCAGCGTCACAGGTCTTGATGCATTATGTTAAGATGACTGAGGGCGTGGTGAGTTTAAGAGAGTAGTGGGTAGAGTTTCAGGAAGCAAACGGAAGTAATAATAATCTGGCCAGTGTATCAAGGACAAAGGGAGAATATAAGAGGGACAATCACAATATTAGATACGAAAGGAAGGTGTCAAGTGAGCGCGGGCGACGTAGGACATGAAAACCAAGTAAGTAAGCGAGCGAGACTAGATGGATAGGGGAGGGAGGGGAGTGCGAGAGAAGGCGACATGAGTACAGTGAAGGTGAGGATATGGGAAAGCAGCGTGAAGACGTGGATGTGTTATGAATACTGGAGTGGGGCCAAGGTGACATGAAAACTTTGTAAGGAAGCGAGCGAGACGAGATGGATGGAGGGGAGGGGAGTGCGAGAGAAGGCGACATGAGTACAGTGAAGGTGAGGATATGGGAAAGCAGCGTGGAGACGTGGATGTGATATGAATACTGGAGTGGGGCCAAGGTGAGGCTAACTGAGGACGTAATGAAATGTAAACAAGGAGCACAGGAGCAAAATGCCAGCTGGACGGACTGCCATCCCTGCGCGGACCAAACACCCACAACCACACCTATTTACCACCTCCATCGCTCAGCTAGAAAGCACAATGGTCGGTATTATAAGATACTTTCGCCTCTCATATCAGCTACTTTTAGAAAGAGGGGTCATTCGGGGTTCTACGAGTGTTTTTAGTTTTTTGTGGGTCAGAAGAAGAGTCAAACTACCAAACCACCAAAACTACCCTAAAAAACTCCCACAACTCCTACGAAAAAATTGAAAAAATGTGTCTTGAGCAGCGAATGAAATGTCTTTATAACCACCAATATTCTGTCATCATAACTCATGACCAAACTAACGACCCAGGTATTTTTGCTTATTTGAAATATATAAACCTGTACCAATGGACGAAAAAAAGAGTTTTGTTAGGAAGGAACTCGCAACTAACCATACGATAACATGCCGTAGAAGGAAGCACCGTTGCCAGATTATCGTACTCAGAGCATCATATTTACAGGCTTCTCCCCCACAAATACCACCAGGAAACAAAAATAGTTAACCATTTCAACGATGACAGCATAAAAAGCCAGTTATTGGTGCCCAAGAGACAGTTTTGGGGTTGGAAATAGGGAAATAAGAGAAACTGAGTACGACAATCTGGCAAACGTGGAAGGAGGCCAGAGGAAAACGTCCCAACGGTCAGGCAGATCAGGTTAGGGCACAGGGCCAATTTTACAGAAAGTACAGCACATTTGTAAGCTCCCCAACAAGACACAACTACGAAAAGTCATTGTAGCTCTAGTGTTTGGCGTTGGTATAAAAGGAGAATATTTTAGGAAACCAAGCGGGAAGTCTCTTTAGAATCTGGCACTGAATAGAAACATCTGATCACTGTGGAGAATACAGTTTGGTTCGGGCGCTAACAACGACTCTTGGACTGTCGAGCTGGCCCACAGTGTTTACAAGCCAACACGGGCCCTGCTGACGCCACGGCCTACACGACGCTGGGTACCGGATGGGTTGCTTATGGGTACTCTGACGCGTGTAAGGAGAGATCAGGTTGAGGTTGTAAATGAACTCAGCGAGGCATAACAAAACGTGTCGCTGATGTTGACACAGCCTCGGCACAGATCCTGAGGACACACGGCCTGGAGGGAATGAGGCGTTGTGTTGATTGCGCGGAGCAGCGTTAGAAACATGTTGATAAATGGAGATGTGTGAGTGTTTGATTAAAAATAATTATTGATGATGATGATGTTTTGTGTGTGTGTGTGTGTGTGTGTGTGTGTGTGTGTGTGTGTGAACGCTTAAGGTATATTTAACTGAAACATATATAACATTTCATCAAGCCGTTGTTATATTTAATAAAGTCCAGCCAGAGTTCCACTGCACTAAATCCCTTGGGGCATCTGATGAACCGTTGAATCTTTTACACTCCGCTAATCCCGGATATCCGTGACTCATTTAAGCTCGTGAAATACTATCTATGAGTATTATTGTCGTTACAGGAACACTGGGGATCGTTTCGCGGCTCCCAGAATGAGTATGAGTTGGTATTGTGTTGATTTTGCCGCGAGCACTGAGTTCCCTTTTCATTGCTTACGGGCTTCCACAGCACTGTTGGAGATCACTTAGGAAAGTATGTATAATCATTTTAAGAAGGTGTCAATGGATATTATAATGTATAGTTATTTGGTACATCAATGGGGACGTGTAACTTAAAACATTTCATTTTCTGAAATATATTTACGGTGTCCTGACGGTAAGGAAAACATTATATGTATTCTTTACTTCTTGATCCAATCTTATTCCCTCACACTTTTCTTTATCGCGTTCATTTTTCTTTTACTACTTTTGACTATTCTTGAAAATTTAGCTCGCCCCTTCCCCTCCCTCCCTCCCCTTCCTTCATCCCTCCCTCCGGCGTGAATCTCACCAAACTCCTTCGTAGAACTTGCTCCTTCCGCCGCCGTGACCAAAATACCTCAGACTTATCGCAAAAACATTCCCGCGAGCACGGAAGGCATCGAGCCCCAGAACCTCGACTCAGCAGCACTTGGAGGGAGTTTGGGCCCGGCGCAGCGAGGGACGGGCGGCCCAAGAGCCCAACTCACACTCTCCTGACCCGGTGTTTCCGCTGAGCTTTCCAGGTTCGTTCACACATTATCCCCGCGCTTCGAATTTTCCTCGTGTTGTTCCGGCTCTTATTTGTGCTGATTGACGTTTTTTTTCACAGCGCCATCAGCAAGTTTTCCTCTCACCTTCGGCCCTCCCTTCCCCTCTCTCCTCCTCCTCTTCCTAATGCAAGCGATGAACACTCATTTACACCATTCCATTTTTGCTTCCTCTTTTTAATTGCGTCATTGACCTGGACTTCCTATCCTGTTAAAAAGAAACCACATCAGGCAAATCTAAAACCTATATTTGCACCTGTTCATTCTTACTCAACGTCATTCCCTCTTTCTATGCAGCCGAATATCTTTCAACACACCCAAATGATTGCTATCCACCTCCGACAACTATCATTACTCTTAAACCAAGGCACAACACAACCAACCAAAATAAACATCAATTATTTTTATTACTGGGAGCGGCGAGTAGCGGTCTTTTTTTTGGTACTATTTTTGTAGCCCTTGAGCCGTGTCCCTTGATGTAAAAAAAAAAAAAAAAAAAAAATACACTCACACGTCTCCTCCACTTATCATGTATCTAGCAATTCTCAAAACAATCAACACAACACCTCTTGCCATCCATGCCGCGTGGCCTCTGGGTGTGTGCCGAGGCTGTGCCAATATCAGCGACACTTGGGATAAATATAATTGTGATAGGTGAAGGAAAGAGGAAGTGATTGTCAACTTGTTTCAGAGAATTTCCCTGCAACGTACAATGCCAATAATACTCAAGGATATCTACGTCACATGAGGGGTGGGAGAGAGAGAGAGAGAGAGAGAGAGAGAGAGAGAGAGAGAGAGAGAGAGAGAGAGAGAGAGAGAGAGAGAGAGAGAGAGACATAGAGAGATAGAGAGAGAGAGAGAGAGAGAGAGAGAGAGAGAGAGAGAGAGAGAGAGAGAGAGAGAGAGAGAGAGAGAGAGAGAGAGAGAGAGAGAGAGAGAGAGAGAGAGAGAGAGAGAGAGAGAGAGAGAGAGAGAGAGAGAGAGAGAGAGAGAGAGAGAGAGAGAGAGAAAATTCTGTGATAATAATGTGAAGGAAAATAAAACTCGAGTCAAATAAACACAAAGAAACTGTAAAGAATAACCCGAACTTACAAGGAAAAATGAGTGATCTACGATAAAGAAACTCATGAAGGGAGAATGGCAGAAAACGAAGAAAAAAATACCACTAGACAAAGAGGAAAACAAACACAATTACAGAGCAGGAAATAATAGTTCAATTAGAGATGAAAGAACACAAACAAAAAAATACCTCCAGAAGCCGAAGGGCATGCAAACACACACACACACACACACACACACACACACACACACACACACACACACACACACACACACACACACACACACACACACACACACACACACACACACACACACACACACACAGAAGCGCACGAGGACGCACACGCAAATCGATACAAGGCAGGGAGTAAAATGATAGGGCGGAGAGCTAACTTTGAGATAAAAGAAGCGGACATATTTGTTGCCTTTGATTTTTTTTTTTATTGTTGTTGTTACTTGGAATGTTACCGATACATATCCCCGGGACTCATGCAACAACGCCATCAGAGTGGGAGAAACAAACGTTGAATATATTTTAATGGCAAAAACAACTATATTTGGGCAGACCATGTTTGTTTTACAGCAGAGGAAGCAGCTTAAGGGCAAAAGGCAAATACTGAGACCCCCCCCCCCCCAAAAAAAAAGCCCGCTAGTCGCTGTTCCTGTAAATAATAAAAAATAGAACAAAATGGTCAAAATGAGATACCAATTTCGGATGGAGAGGTGTCTTGATACTCCCCTTTTCAAAGAGTTCAAGTCGTAGGCAGGAAAAAAATACAAATGCCGGTGAAAGTAACAGAGTGGGAGCCCTGGAATTGCAAAAATCGTTAGGGCAGGCAGAGAACCATAGATGATTAAGTAGATAGATAGGTAGACATAAGTAGAGAAAATAGAAACAGTACATACTTTCTACCAAGCAATACCTATCTTCTACCTCACTAATTTTGAAATCGGTACACTGTTACGCGCCTGTGCAAGCTGTAGCCTGGAGGAACACCTGTATAGGGTGACTCCTCTCCCTCCGTTCAGCTGACGCGTGCACAAAACCCTCGTCCCTCGCCCAGCCTCGGCTCGTAACCCTTCCCTGGCAGACACCTCCGTCCGGGCGGGGGAATTATTAACGGGCTGGGAGGGAGGGCGGGTAAGTAGGAGCGATAGGGAGGAAATTTTACCGAGAAAACTTCCGCAGATTCCCAGTTTATGGCTCATTCCGCAGAGATTATTGCCCGCACTGCCAGCGTCGCCATTCCTGCCTCCCTCCCACCCCCTGACACCCTCGACGCGCCCATAAACATAACCACCCCCATAACCATCACCATAACAACACTGGCCAACCCGCATCCCCACCACTGTCACTGTTGCCGCCACCCTCCCCACAAGTGTAATGATCCTCGTTCACCGTCCCCCTCCACAATCATGTTCATCCACACTCACGATCACAATCACCAGCATAGTCATTATACATACTGCTTTTATCACTATTATAATCATTAGCAAAACTGTCGCTATTACCACGACCTGTAATGCTCATCACTATCATCCTTAAACACAGTCACAAACGGTATTTTAATCCACACTCACCATCACTATCGCCACCGCCACTGGTACAGAATCCTCACGGCTAGCTTCACCCGATCGTCTGTTCAGTGACTGGAGGTGTAAAATAACTCCTACACCTACACCACCGGTACAATATCTATTCTTTCCTCAGTTTTTCTCTTGCGCAATAACTGGGAATATCACAATACCTATCACACTTGGACAATCGGAGAGCAATACGTATTGGAGACCAGCGACATAGCGGGGTTATTCTCCTGTATTTTTCCCCCTTTGAGCTGCCTCCTTTGCTGTAAAATGAGGACGACACATAGGTCCGTATTGTTAGACGCTTTCGGCTCTCACAAACAATTTCTTAAGGTCATAAAAGGAAATCAAGTCAGATGCTCATGAGTGGTATTTCAGGTTCATCGTACAGAAGAAGGATCAAACTACCACCAGGGCCATTAAACTATCCCTGGAAAAGTCCAAAACTCATACGAAAGCCTTGTCAAATATCAGTGCTTGGGCGACGACATGTTTTAAAATACGACCCATAATCTTTGTACTCGCCAATCATCATCAAGGTTGTCCTCGCGGCAGTCAATGGAATCTGGAAAAAAAGGATATGTCGTTAATGTGTCTCTTTCTACACCTACTTGTACCTTATTATTTTACACTCGGTCACACGGGAATAAGTTTCATCTTCCTATGGCATACGGATACATATAGATGACATAGAGATACACAGGGTTAGAGGAAAAAGTAGGAAGCCGCTGTTTGGCAAAATGAAGAGTATAAAAATAAGCTGACATATAATACTTAACATTTCAGGAGGATGGCCACTAACATATTGCAATAGGTAGCCAAGTAAAACAAAAGTAAAACCGTAAGCGAAGGTAAACAATGCAATGACATCCTCTCTCAAGCTCTGACCCCGACACTAGTTATTCTGCCAAACAAGCCTCAAGTAAGCACATTCTCACTCCCTCTCCGCCTGGCGCCTTGAAAGCATCGTCAACACTCCACTATATCCAGGGAGCTTCCCACTCCCAACAGGTCGCAAAAAGCAAACACGTGAAGCCTTTCCTGCGTCACTTCCCTCACTTCTCAATAACCGCCGAGGAGCTGAACGGGCGAGGGTCATCACAGCCTCTGATTCACGGTCGCTGTGGGCGTTGTGAGCCACTCCAGAGGGAAATATTGGACGCCACCAAGACAGCCACATTTTGATAACGTGTCAGTACACCTTGACTGTGAGGCTATTTTTGTTCCTATCTCTGTACAAATGACACGCACACACACACACAGACACAGACACACACAAACACAAACAAAAAACACGATATAACAAACACACACACACAGGAACGCACAAATACACACCACACAAACAAACACGCAAAAACACACACACAGACACTTCCCAGCCCTCCCCATACACGCACATACACACACTTCCTCCTCCTCACTTCCTAACGACATGATCTATTATATCCAGAACCTCACATTCACAGCTTAACCCCCCTTACGCTTCACCGGCCTATACAAGCCTCCTTCGATCCTGTCCTTGACCGCTTTCGGCTTACACTCCAGCTTCACCGTGATGCAGTTAAAGACCATTGCCTTTAGCCTTGCCTCGGCCTGTCTCTGGAGCAAACAGCATCCTGACCTTCGTGTCCAAGCGGTGCGTCGGGAACCAGGATATCCCCTCGAGCAGGTTGTTGGCTTCCGGGAAAGGAGAATGATGGGTCAGATGTTGAGAGCCTCGGTGATGACTTGTTTGTTGCGACGCTCTTCCATCTTACCTCCTCTGCCCTCTCATCGTTTTGCTTCCCTTTCTATTTTCTTTTCTTTTTCTTTTACTTTTTGTTCTTGTTCTTCTTATTAAGGGTATCAAAGATTTTCTTCTTCTTTTTCTTCTTATCATTATTATTAGGAATCATTATTTTTGTGTTCTTTTTCTTTTCCTTCTTCTTCTTCTTCTTCTTCCTCTTCTTCTTTTTCCTTCTTTGTCATTTTCTTCTTCTACTTCTTCTTCTTCTTCTTCTTCTTCTTCTTCTCCTTCTATTTCTTCTTCTTCTTTTCCTTCTTCTTCTTCTTCTTCCTATTATTATTATTATTATTATTATTATTATTATTATTATTATTATTATTATTATTATTATTATTATTATTATCACTATCCACCTCCTTCTGTTATACCATCCTCTGCCTCTGCCTCCTCCTCCTCCTTCAACTTTATTTTTCCTCTTCCTCCATGTATTTTATCATCCTCTTCCTCCGCCTCCTCCTGCGATACACAATCATGTTTATACGAACTTGCTTTCTTTCCTTTCTTGCCCATTTTAAGAAGCAAACTTTTTACATTATATTTTCTTAAAGACTTTGTTTACGCATATCATCCACCTTTTTATTCTATTTATTTTTTCATTTATCTATTATTTTTTGTTTTAATTATTTATTTATTTATCATTTATTTATTTACTTTTTTTTGTGTGTAATTGCATCCGTGTTTATGCGTGCGCTCAAACATTTATTTCTTGCTCCAATAAAAAAATAATTTCCCAAGATGATAAGTTTTTCTTGATTATATTTTAACCTCTTTACCTCTCAGTATGCGCGCGTTCCCCTCGCAATCCGTTTACCGACAAATAAATCACTCCGGGCGACAGACGGCGACACAACGCAATCATCGACGCAAAAAAAAAAAAAAAAAAAAAAAAAATCGCCAATATTTCCGTTTCTTCTTTTTCCCGGGACGACATATAATGAAGGGAGTGAATTTTTTTTTTATCATTACTGAATTACCACTGATTACAGGTTACGTGTGTGTGTGTGTGTGTGTGTGTGTGTGTGTGTGTGTGTGTGTGTGTGTGTGTGTGTGTGTGTGTGTGTACATGAGCAAATATCAGACTCGAGCTTCATATTTCTGTGTCTATTTGCTAAAGTTCAAGGTTTTCTACACTTTGAAAAAAAAAAAACTTATAAAAAAAGTGAATAAAGACCAATGAACAAAATAAAACACAGTTCTTTTGGCCGAAGCGTTTCTGCTATGATTGTCCTTTTAATATATTGTAGAACCGAACTCAGTGAATATAAAGTGTTGAAGTTCCATGATATTTTTTTGCAGGTCACTTTTTTTTTTTACTTTTCGAAAGCTCCGCTCCTCCTGACAGGTATCGCTCCTTCAGACACAATTTGTTCCTCGTTGAGAGACAGTGACTGACAGCACGCCAAACACAGCGCCGGATATCTGAGGTCAAGGTCGTCAACGTGAAAAATAAAAATGTAAAAAATAGGTGAGGCGCAAAAAGTCTAGACGAGCGTTAAACCAAGAGCTGACAAATTAGAAAAAAAACAAAACAGGAATGAATAATCCGATGCTTGATTCGTCTCTGTCCCCCTGTGATTCGCTTTCTGCTTCTGTTCTGTTCTGTTCTGTTCTCTCTCTCTCTCTCTCTCTCATAACCACCAGTCATCAGAAGTGCTTACGTTTTGGCTTTACCTCTGCATTTCCTAGACCGCCTCTCACATACAGAATCTTTATATTATGTGGTTAGAATACTGATAACAAAAAGTAAGCTTGCCTTTCGGTAAAACATGAATTTTGCACTCCTGCCGGCCAGCAAGCTAGGCAGCCAGGAAGTTTATTAAGCACCTATATTCCCAGTCATCCAGCCATATAATTAACCAGTCTACCAACTAGCGCGCCGACAACCTAGAGAAACAAATGCAGCCAGTCAATTTGCAAGACAGCCAACAATCCCACCAGTCATCCAGCCAGCCAGTCGCTTACACTGCTAGACAACCAACTAACTAACAAGACAACTAACCAATTGGTCAAGCGCACAAACAAGCAACGCTGCAATGCACGAGATGCGCTTTAGGTCGTAAACGGCAATCAAGATGAGCTTCCAGTGAGAGAGCAGACGGCCAAACACTGCCTTCCCTGCCAACCTGTTCCTCTGTCAGCCGACTGTGCTGCCCATGAACGGTTACGTGTCACCTTCAAGTCAAAATATAAAACAAAAGGCGGGGTGAGGTATTGGTGCCAATGCACATTTCTCTACCTCTATCTACGTCGTTCGTCCGCCCTCGTTAAAGAAAGGCTTTGTTGCTGTGACCCTGAACTCCAGCTTGACGAGAAGGAAGGCTGTGTTTTATTAGTGTGAACGAATGACAGTGTGCACCCACGACACCTGCTGAGTTGGTTATTTTATGATAACATTTCAACGGGAATATGATACCAATACACCGACTGATCGATAGGTATATGGACATGCGCCAAATGACAGATGATACCTAACCAACCAACAAGTGTGCAAGGCTACAGTAACATTTATATTATTTTGAGTCTGAGCTAACTGACGGCTGTGCAGGATACAACATATTTCACGATTCTTTTATTGCTTTTTAAATCTTTAGGGATAATAATGTTATTAAAAATATTTTATAACCTACATTTCATTTCCAAATAAACATCGCGATAATAAATGTAATAATAATATTTTTAAAGTCATCCATTGCTACGAGAGCTAGAGAGCGAGAGCGAAAGAGAGAGAGCGAGAGAGAGAGAGAGAGAGAGAGAGAGAGAGAGAGAGAGAGAGAGAGAGAGAGAGAGAGAGAGAGAGAGAGAGAGAGAGAGAGAGAGAGAGAGAGAGAGAGAGAGAGACGGGAGGGGGGGAGGGGAAGGGAAAGATACTCAACACAAACAGCCCCCCCTCCCCTACAAGTCTTTCTCCCACCAAGCAGAACACCATATTTGCGTGTCGAGGCAGCGGGACGCAAAGGCTGTCGCGAGAATCGACAAGTGAGAGGCGAACCAGCTGGTTGGCGTGAGTCAATTTGCATAGCGACGTCTGTCTTAACACGGCGGAGTGAGGAGGGCTGGGTCCGGGCGGGGGTGAAGGGGGGGCAGTGATGGTTGTGGTCGTGGTGGAGGCGGTTGTGGTAGAGGCCGGAGGCGAGGAAAGTTGGGTGAATTTGGTGATATGGTCGGCGGGATGGGTGAGGGAACTTGTTACAGGGAAGGACAGTGGGCCATACATAAGTGTTTTGGACGTGGATGGCTGCAGGGTCATAGCGGGGGCTTAGGAGGCCGTAGCGGGGAAAGTAGGAGAGCCGAGGGGACCATGAACGGAAAGAGGGAAGGGGAAAGAAAGCCAGAAATAGTGGAAATTGGTAAATGTGGTGCTGTGCATGCCGTGAGGGGGGCAGGAGGGGGAAGGGGTATGCGGAGAGAAAAGAAGGAACCATGGAAAGAAAGAAAAGACCAAGTAAGGTTTTATGGAAGCGGTGATGACCTAGGAATCGGAGCTGGGAAAGGAAGGGACATCGATAGAGAAGCCAAGTCGAGGTTTCGGTGAATATCATCCTGGAATAGTGTGATGTAGAGGCTGTGAATGAAGGGAGAAGAGGAAGGGGAATTGGGAGCAAAGTCTAAACGTTAGGAAAAGAAAAAAAAGACGTGAGGATATAGGGATTAGAGAAGGGGACAACGATGCCAGTAAAGATATTGACGGTGATATGGAGAGCATGAAGGTGAAGCCAAACGGAGACTAAGTTTACAAGTAAGGGAGAGAATTACAAGTGAGAACATATGGATCAGGAAAAGAGATCGCAATTCCAGAGAAGTCAGAAGGTAGGTCAGGAGTGATGTGGGGAGCATGAAAGAGGATAGATATGGGGAGCAAAAACGGAAAATCAAAGGCAGAAATAGAAGTGAAGACATACGGAGCAGGAAGAAAGAGACAACCGATTCCATGGAAGCCAGAATGAGGGTAACGTTGACGGCCAACCGGAAGTGGGACGCTTTACTATCTCAGACGGGTGATCCAAAAAAGAGATTGGAGCGAATATTCGACGCAGACTTTTATATTCATGGAAAGAAGAGACAGACGGGTGGCTGATAGAGGCAGAGAAAAGACCTGAATTTGTAAGTGATAGGGTTTTGAAAGAGGTCTAGCGGAATGATAGGTGTTCAAAGGGGTGTGCTTTTTTGTGAGGAGGGAGTCTGAAAAGAGAGAGAAGGGTCAATAGGAGTTGATGAGGCTGTTTGTGATGCTTGACTAACTAGGAACACAGACGTCAGGCAACAAAACGCGGAGAGTGAGATCAAGCAAGGAGCAATATCAAGTCAAGCGTGTTTTACTGTGAGGGAAGTGAGGGACAGGGCTAAAGGTGGTGGTGGAGACTAACCTACCGCAAGCTTGCCAAACTTAACCAAACTTAATAAATCAGGCAACAAAACGCCACGGGTGACATCTAGCGTGTTTTACGGTGAGGCAAGGAAGTGACCGGGTTGGAGGTGTGGTGGAGCCTAACTTAACCAAACTTACCCAAACTCGCTAATGTCAGGCGACGAAACACGGCTGGGGGCAAGCAAGTTTTAGTGTGAGGCGCAAGGACATGGCGTGAGTAGCACAGACAAGGACAGTCTCCTATCTATCTTATGACGGAACAGTTGACCTCAGAAAGAAATAGCCAATAAATAAAGAGATAAGACAATGACAGAACAGTTGACCCCAGGAAGAAATAGGCAATAAATAAATGAGAATAGATAGACAATGACAGGCTCCTATTTATTTCGCGACGGAGTAGTTGACCTCAGAAAGAAATAGTCAATAAATAAATGAGAATAGACAGACATTGACAGCCTCCAATCTACCTCACGAGGGAAGAGTTGATGGATCGAAAATGACAGCCTCCTCTCTATCTCACAACCGGAATATTGACCTCGGAAAGAAATGGTCAATAAACGAGTCAAGGAGAGTATCAAGACACCTCTTCATCCGAATTTGACCTCTCTTCTGGCCTCTCGTTGTTGTTTTTTTCGGAGTAGCGTTAGTGGACCTTTTTGTTGTTGTTGTTTATTTTTTTCCCTAGAGCTGCCTCCGCTGTAAAAAAAGGGATTATACATCAGCAATTCCCCACTAGTAAACAAATCCTCCCAAATAGAAATCCTTGTAAAGTCAGACCTTTTATCATCTCCCCGAAAGCTGCGAGATGCTACGAGATGCATGCCTTCGAAGAGAGACAAAATTAAATTAGTACACCCTTGGATGCTACAGACTAAGATATGCAAAGAAGAAGAGGCGGAAGAAGATTAAGAAGAAGAAACATAAGAAAAAGTTGAAGAAAAAGAAGAAGACAAGATGAAAAGAAAAAGAAAGAGGACTAAACGGAATAATAAACAAAAGAAAGATGAAAGAAAAGAAAAAGGAAAAGAAATAAAGGAAAAAAGAAAAAAGAAAAAATAAGAGAAAAGAAGAATAAAAGAAAATGAAAATGAAGAAAATGATGATAAAAGCTGATGATAAGGAAGAAAAAAAAGAAAAGATGGATGATAAAAGAAAGAAAGGGTGAGATGGACATGTCTGTGAGGAGGAAGCAAGAATGATGGATGGGTACAAGAGCAACAGTCCAGTCCAACACAACGGAGTGGAGGACAGCCAGAGGAGTGTAATGGGCTCGCTGGAAAGGATATTGATGACGGCAGATGATCCCTCCTTCACGCTTACACTACACACTCACGTCCTCCAGCAATACATGTCACAACAACTTCCTGACACTGGCCTCCTAATGTTACCAGCCCCTGCCTTACGCAACATTCCACCTGCGGCCCCAACAAATGCACTAAAAGAAACACACTCCATTATGTATAGAATGTTAGTAGAATCTCAATGGTACGTTGTATTCACCAAACCAGTTCATTAGTTACACCTTTCAAGCGTTTACCTATCAAATACTCACACAAAAATGACTTACCTGTCACAGCTTCATTCTTTCACCAATCACCTGACAATCTAGAACTCTTACAACCTCCCGTCTCCACATCCTAAGAGCTCTCACTCACACCACAATCCTCCACCACACAATATATTTTCACCCTCACCATAACTTCACCATCACCTTACTCTCACAATCACCCTCACCTCACCCTTATCTTCAACTCATCTATACCCCGCCCTTCCCATCACCCTCTTCTCCACTTGACCCCCCCCTCACCCCCACCTCCACGCGCCACCCGACAGCTGGGCCGAGTAATTGAGTTAGGCAGCTTAGCACCTCAGGGTTTGTATTGGGTCACGGGATTGGCGGCATGGCGGGGATAACAACATTTACTCTCCTCCAATAACACGGATTTGTTGTCTTTTACTGCTGTAGTGTCTGCGGATAACATCGTTTAGGCGCGGCCGTTAATGAAAATGGGTTTATGGTTAGGCCTATGCTTAAAAATATATCACTGTGTTATTTAGTTGCCTACAGTAGTACAGCTTTGTTTTCTCTTACTGTTGTATTCGCTATGATATTGAAATGGATTATTATTAACAGTTCTTTAAAGAAATTATGCTTATATATTTGCTAATTCTGTGTATGTCCCTTCGCTATGAAAAGGATACATGCTAACCGTTCAGTTTTTTTTTTTTTTATAGTAATAGAAACAGCTCAAGGACAAAAAAAAAAAAATGATAGATATAAAAAAAGCCCGCTAATCACTGCCCCTATAAAAAGAGAGTATAGAAGAGTGGCCAAAAGAGAGGTCAGTTTTTAGTGGAGCGGTGTCTCGATGCTCTCCTCTTGAAGCAAATAAATACAGAAGTGGTAAGGAAACTCAGGTTGAAGCAGGAGTGCAATATTCTCTAACGTTTTGTCTGTCGAAACGTTAGAGAAAATAGTATTCCTGCCTCGCCTTCAGTTTTCCTACCAAATTTTCGAGTCAATCATCTTCAGGATATCCCCTTTAGGAGCATCTACCAATTATATTTAGGATTCTCCGCTAATGGAAGGTATTAACGGTCACGCAATTATTCTGCGGTATAGACATCACTTATTGCGGCACGCGCTAATGAAAAACAACAACAACAATAGAATCAACAAGCAGCAGAAGAATCATTGAGTGCGTGACGCAATATAGCTGATGGTGAATAACGCTCTCCACTTTCATTTTCGTTTTGTGGGATGAATCACGATCCGAGGCTCAATATCCCCGTTATGAAAAGTGATGAAACGGGAAAAAATTTATCGAGGCTGAAATGCGTGCGATCCTCCCGACCATTACAATCACGGCAGAGTCCCGCCCGTCGCCCCTCGCCGTGGCCAATACAGCCGCGGGATTGGAATTTTAATATATATTCCCCGTGGTTACCCAGAGCCAAACCACCATGATCAGTTTCCTTGCTCTATAATGAAAAATATGGAATGAAAAATACAGCCAATCGGAATTTTAATACATATTCCCAGTGGTTACCCAGAGCCAAACCACCATGATCAGTTTCTTGCTCTGTAATGAAAAATATGGAAGGAAAAATATAGCCACGGAATCGGAATTTTAATATATATTCCCCGTGGTTACCCAGAGCCAAACCACCATGATCAGTTTCTTGCTCTGTAATGAAAAATATGGAAGGAAAAATACAGCCAATCAGAATTTTAATATATATTCCCCGTGGTTACTCAGAGCCATTTTTTCCTCATCAGTTTCTTGCTCTACAATGAAATATATTAAAGGAAAATGAAAGAGACGGAGAGGATATGGATTGAGGATATTTCAGAGAGCGCTAAGGAGGTGGAGCTGCATATATTAGACGGTTTAAATCATCTCAGTGCATAGGAATGAGAGCAATGGTGGGATGGTTGGCGGAAAGGAGTATTGTCACGATTCTCTCTCTCTCTCTCTCTCTCTCTCTCTCTCTCTCTCCCCGCATCTCCCCCACTCCTCTTTAATCTCCTCCATTATCTCCAGTCTTCCTCTAGTCTTCTCTAAAGTGTTTACCTTCCTCTTCTATTTCCCTCTCCATTCCCTCTGCAACATTTCCCTGGCCCTTCCTCCACTTCTATCCAGTCTCCAGCATGATCTCCACCTCCCTCGTCTTTTTTCTTTTTCTTTTCCATGACCCCGCTCACCTATTCCATAAACATAAACCTTACTTCTCATATCAACTTTCCAACATGAGAGGCAGAAAATCATATAAGAAACGTGATGACACACTTAACATAACGAGTGCAGTCTGGGTGGAAAAATAGAGCAAGGTAAATAAAAGAAAAAAATGAGAAAATACAAAACATAGGATAATAGGTGAAGGTAAATATAGACATTGCTAGAAAAAAAGGGAACCGTCAGTCTATGCCTATGTCTGTCTGGTTGTATGTTTCTTCGTTTAAATATTCCTTCAACAGACTGAGCTTCGTTTCTCATAGGACAAGCTATTCCCAGAGAGTCGCGCACGTGCAAGCCTCCTATACGTTTCCCTTATCTTTCTTTCATTCTGTTCACTTCCTTTCGCTTCAGGTCATATTTTTTACCCACGGTGCCCCAGGAACTGATTGCATTCCGAACACAACTTTTCCTCTAATCCTCCCTCCGCATTCCCTAACACACACACGCGCGCACGAACTCCACTCTCCCTCTCCCTCTCCCTCTCTCTCTCTCTCATAAGCCGTTGTCTGCTCCGTTAGAGGGATGGAGAAGACGCGGAGGGACTCGAGAAAGGGATATAGTGGGAATTGGTTCGGGAGGAAAGAAGGCTGGGAAACAAAAGGCAAGATGAGGCAAAGGAAAAAGAACAAAAGCCATAATATGAAGAAGGACGAGGATAGAGGAGGTGGAGGAAGAGGAGGAGGAGGAGGAGGAGGTGGAAGAGAGTGGAATGGTGGTTTATTTGACACGGGTCTCTCTGGAGGGAAGGGCGAGAGGGGTTGGTTTTGGGAGAGATATAGAGAGATAATGGAGAGAGAGAGAGAGAGAGAGAGAGAGAGAGAGAGAGAGAGAGAGAGAGAGAGAGAGAGAGAGAGAGAGAGAGAGAGAGAGAGAGAGAGAGAGAGAGAGAGAGAGAGAGAGAGAGAGAGAGAGAGAGAGAGAGAGAGAGAGAGAGAGAGAGAGAGAGAGAGAGAGAGAGAGAGAGAGAGAGAGAGAGAGAGAGAGAGAGAGATACGAGACATTAACTGAGAATGGTCGCCAAACACTGTGCGGCGAGGTGGGTTTACAGTTTTGTCCTTTATTCCTCTCCTTTTCCTACCCTGGGACTCTAGAAACGTTGACATGAGACTCGCACGGAATACTCCCTCGCTCAGTTGAATCTCGTTCCAGACAACACCTACAGACTCTACGTATACCTGTAATAAGGCTTTAATTAGTATTTGTGAGCATAGTGTAGAGTGATTTTGCTACTCCTACTGTAAAAAGGCTGCAGTTTATGTAAAGTTAAATAAAAAAAAAGAGGATGAAGAAAAAGTAGTAGTAGTAGTAGTAGTAGTAGTAGTAGTAGTAGTAGTAGAAGATGGTAATGTAAAGAACAAATGATGATAAAGATGCTGATTCTGGTTATTATTATATTAAAGGTAAAAACGAGTACAAATGGAGAGAAAAGTGAATTCCTCTCTCTCTAATATGATGAAATAACATGACAAACTGAATCCGAATATATACACTCAGTAAAACTAAAATAGATATTATGTTCCCTGTGTGTGTGTGTGTGTGTGTATGTGTGTGTGTGTGTGTGTGTGTGTGTTAAAGGTATAGTGTTAAAGAGCGATAAAGGTTGTGTCTGCCATCCGCTGTCTGGCTCCGTTCCCAGTGCCATGAGCGTGAGGTGTCTGGCCCATATGTTTTTAGTCCCTATCTTACATTCACCCCAAAAAATTTAGTACACGCATAAAATCTTCAGTACAAACGAGCGGTCGTCAAAGCGGTTTTAGTATATTCGTATTTGTGCGTATATTCGTATTCGTATGTATTCGTATATGTTAATCCCCACGTCGAATTTTTTTTCGTTAGGACATATAAGGAAAATACTAGCTTTTAGTGATTGATTTGTTTGAATAATGAATTATCAAATAATTACTTGTATCAAAATGACACACTATTTTTTTATTGTTATATATTACTTTAGGTGGTGGGCAGTTTTTTTCTTGTTTAAGTTTCGAGTATTGATAACATTTTCGTGCGATGCGCTTTTAACGATTTATTCACTAGCTTCTCCAGCCGCCACTACAGTGTGTACCCAGTGTGGGAATAATGCAGATTGGAGTAAGAACTCTGCAGAGCACTTCTGGTGGAGCAATACCATTAACTGCCCTCGCCAAGCAATATGAAGCCGCAACCCCAGCTGTGGCCTGCGGGGTGCATGTACTGTTGCCTCGGCTGTCAGCGATGTCAGTGAACGTTCGCTGCCGCAGTACAGACACACGTAGTACACAGAACATCACTACTGCAAATTTTCAGGGGACAATGGCTCCATTACGAGTATTTGCTGCGAAGAATATTAGAAAACACAAGAGATAATGTCTCTGTTATCTAAACTTAGACTTTGCCTGCACCAAAAGTCACGTCCTTGTTTTAAAAGTCAGGTCGTGTCTCCTCTGCCGGATCAAGGGATTGGACTCCCTCTGTATACAGTCGAGTATTTTTTTCTCACGTCTGGCTGCCTCCAGGAGTCAACACAAGCACCAGACACAAGGTTGATCTTGGGAGACCATGTCTGGCAGTAGTGTGTCCACACTTGGTGTGTCCTCACCTCGTCAGGGACACATGCTCGTCACTTCAGCGTGTTTCTTTTACCAGGTATGCTACTCAAGAGAGCCGCCTCAAATAAAATTCGGAAATAAGTAATTTAAATCTACAGAAGTGTACGTTTTTGGTGTAATAATGGATTTAGGAGTAATGGTGGTGGTGGTGGTGGGGTGTTAAGAAAATATCTTGAAGGCAAAAACAAATAAAGGCAGAGAAGGAACCCTACACAGCCAGGCAGGCAGGCGGATCGGATATATTCACTTAGTCAGATGGGGAATCAAATATACAGAAGCACACAGATGTGCCGCCAGACAAACAGTCTCAAAGCCAGGATAAGTATCTCTTGATGTCTCTAGAGGCAGCCTTTGAACATGTCTACACCAGCGGCTGTAAGAGCGTACCGGCTGGCGGGACTCAGCATGCAGTACCCTCAGCCACCCTTGAGCTGGCGTGGCGGCGTAGAGAGGCTCCCAGTGGGCTCAAGGGAAGTGGTGCTCGTTTGAGGCCAATACTGAAGCGTCCGTGCACCGCTTGTATACAGATTACCACGATGAAGCCTCTGCCTTGAGTGGGTGGTTTTGATCTGATCAGTAAAGGGTAACGTGAGACAAGGAGGCAATCCTGCGAGTCTTTACATAAATCCGCTATTGCTCCATCGTTCATTGTTCACCCAACATTTATTTTTTCCCCTTTATCACAAAATGCCCCACGACTATTATTGTGGATTTGCGCATTAGTAACGTAATGATAGGGCAGAGGACAGGTGTCAAGAGACACGTGACGTGGGGTCATCCATCATCAACTGGGCACAAAGTTATATATCGACACACAGAAAACAAAAGATTTGCGTCGTGATACACGCAGTGGTGGGGATGCCTGTGAACATTTGCTGTCAAAGATAATACATCCTGATGGATTGCATATCTATATATCCAGACAACACACACACACACACACACACGCACACGCACACACACACACACACACCGTTCCGTGGTGGAACTGATAGCGACCCTGCTCGTCATCCGGCACCATGTTTCCCAAGCCTCGCCTGGCAGGGGCGGGGCACAGCCGTGTGCAGTGAGCCGTTCCCTGCCACAGTTGTTCCCCGCTTCATGCTCTCCAAACAAAATGTTTCACTGCACGCGGCATTTCATCCGCGGTGACGAATGCTAAACAATTTTTGTGAAAAGTGAAACATTAACACGTGGAAACTTCTGGCGTCTAAATGTCCTGGTTAGTCCAGTTTCTTTATCTCACAATTGTGGCAAAATTCGTGAAATAAGTACTAACGTAAATCTATTTTTTACAGACACACACATATACTTATCTACAGCATGATACACACAATATAACACACACAAAAAATATTTCCAAGAAAAAAAGTTTATATGAATCCAAGTCTACACGATGAAACGCCATATTGAAGAAGAGGCAAAAAGAGCCTTAACTATATTGCAGTGTAGACTAACAGTTGCATTCCGCAAAATAATAAAAAAAACTGATTGTCGAGCTGAGTGGCTTGTGGCGGCCTGGGCATATTTGAGGCGGCGGCGCGTGCGGGCCGTCATTAGGCGAGCAAACATCAAACGGAGCCTCAAACTCTCAATTACAAAAGAAAAAAAGGAAGCGAAACGGCTCATCAAAGCACGGCTCACCGCTCGTGTCTTCATAATGAGTGATTTACAGTAACACGATGACTTTGTTTTTCCTTACACAACAGGCGACAAAATTGATCAAAGCGCCAACAGATGAAGTTCATTTACACGATACCTCTTGATTCACGCCGAGCAGGCCGCCTGGCACTATACCGAAGCGTTGTAAAGACCGGCTTACTGCTGACATGAAACACTCGGCGATAACTAGTAACACCATTCCGTGTAGATTAAACATGTAAGCTCTTACCAACACACACAAATTTACACACACACACACACACACACACACACACACACACACACACACACACACACACACACACACACACACACACACACACACACACACATATGCATACTATGTATTGCCAGGCACTGACTCAGTGATTCAGCATTGTAAGTAAAGCAACAAACAAAATGCTAATCTATTCCGGGCCGCGGCTTGAGGGATGCCTCCATCCTGTGCTGCCGACACAAGGCGGCGGCTGAGCAAACACGACGGATACGCCCAATATGTTAATCCACCGTGTGTGTGTTTGTGTGTGTGTGTGTGTGTGTGTGTCTAACATACATAATTTCAGGACAAACACTTTGTTCATATCAATTCAATATAACAATTTTTACTTCAGCTGCTCACATTATATTCAGCGTCTTCCGCCTTTCAACCCAAAGGCTACAGAAGACCCTTTGTCGTGAATTATTCAGCTCTGGTCTACATGCTTATAGTTTTCAGCTTCTTTATGTGCTGTTTGAGAGTGAGGCTCCGATCTCTCGTAACCAGGAAGGCATCAGTTCATGTTGCTTAAGTCTGGAAGTCTTGGGTCAAACACATTTATGGTTGTATAGGAACAGTTTACCTTATACTCTCTTCGGCCATTTGCGTGAAATTGTATAACTCGTTCAGAACAAGCAAATGTCACAGCCAAACTAGCTCAGGGTAACGCTGGAGACACACACACACACACACACACACACACACACGCTACGGTCACATCATCCAAGAGTCGCGCCAGACACTTGCAGGACGCGACACAATTTCCTGGGCAGAAAGCTGTCCTGGAACGCAGAAGAACGGCTTGGCAATGCCGGTGTTCACGAGAGGAAATTTGTCATGTCAGTGAACGGCATATATATATATATATATATATATATATATATATATATATATATATATATATATATATATATATATATATATCTCTCTCTCTCTCATAAGCAACAAAGGAATAATACACAGTGTGATGGGAAGGAAATCCAACAAAGTCAACATGTTTTGCGTGTACCAGGTGAGGGCGTGCGGGCCTGGGAGGGTGTGGTGCAGGAGACCACGAGGCGGGCCCACTGCTGCCCTGCCTGGTTGAGTGGGTTCATGTGTGTTTTTATTCCGTAACCATCACCTCCTTCTTTCATTCAATTCAAAGAAAAAACATTTCCTTGCCTATGGTTCAATTTTTTTTCTTTCATGTATAAAATCGTCATACAATGTTTTCAAACATAATATTCGTAAACTCACTTCAGTATTTGACGTCTCATTATTTCAGATTTTGAGGATAATTTTTACATTGCAATCTGTAGCTGCAACGAGAAACACTGATATTTTTTCATTTCTTTATTTGACCGCCGCCGCCGCGGATGTGGTGTTAATATGCAGTAAAGACGTGACGTGATAAATTAATTTTGCATAATAAAACACCTGATCTCCGCTGGAGGTCATCTCGCTCCAGACGCTTTGTACTCACAAGAATTGCATCAGATCATAACATTATCCGTAGACACAATCAAGAGAGCAGGCATACATGAATACGCGAAATAATTACAAACACGACAGATGTCAACATATAAAGAACACTAAAAATGGAAGAAAACTACGAAAATCAAATCAGATCTTTTGTGTTGGCTTCCGTATTTTTTTCCCAAGAACTGGACACCAAGAAATCAAAGGGTAAAGAGTGATGTTCAAAACAATCAGAGAGGAAAAGAAATAAACAGTGAGCTGAGGGAAAACTGTTACATTTTTACTCAATTTTTCGTCTAAACAAATCGGTTTTGGGGTAAAGAACAAAACGAGAGAGAGAGAGAGAGAGAGAGAGAGAGAGAGAGAGAGAGAGAGAGAGAGAGAGAGAGAGAGAGAGAGAGAGAGAGAGAGAGAGAGAGAGAGAGAGAGAGAGAGAGAGAGAGAGAGAGAGAGAGAGAGAGAGAGAGAGAGAGAGAGAGAGAGAGAGAGAGAGAGAGACCGTAAAAATGTTGGTAGGATTTACGAGGGGGAAGCGATTACAACCACGCTCTGAGCAATCACTGTTCCATCACACTGCAATGGCAAAAGATACTGAAAAAGAAACCCTGGAAATGCGACGAGGAAAAATCTGTAACAAGTGGCGGAGGGGACAAAGAATTAATGCAACTGTAAACGCTGCAGTCATGACTTGGGCAGAGGTGGCACTTTTCAGTTTAATAATAGTCTTTGGAATGGAAAATGAAGGGCAAAAGCAGGCGAGTTAATGTATGGAAGTAAGAAACGTGATGGATGATGACCAGGGTGATTCATAATTACATATACGTGGATGTTGCAGGGGAAGGCATGACAGACGAGCGAGGTGAGGCAATTCCAGCCACATTCACTCTTTTTTAAGGGTAACGCTGAGTACTTACTAGATAATTAAGACAGAACGCTATGCTGAGGAAACCTTTGCGTGATACATATGTAAAAGTATTAACAAAAGGAGGCAAACATGCAAGTTAAAAAATATGAAAACTAAGTGATTAAACTAAACTCATTGAATGATGTGTAATCGACGAAGTTGAGAAGCATTATATTGTGAATCTCATTGACATGTGACCACACTGGCAATAACAAGGACTGAAAAAATATGCAGTCACTCAAAAGCAGTAAAGGAAATATAAAAAAAGGGGAAAAAAGTGTGGATGTTGATGGCAAAAAGGGTAACGGCGGAGGAAAAGGGAGTTATAAAACATAAAAAGAGTTTGCTACTGGAACACCAGCAGATAAAATCTTTTACAGTTTGGAAAACCTTGCGAACGGTAGGGAAAAATTATGTCGTTAAAAGAATATAACATCTACTGTGCACTTTCGTCTGTCGTGTTAATCTTGTTGGTAAGTCTAGAATCACTCGAAGGCTGAGCGTTACATTAGGGTCATCTCTTATGAATTTATCTGCAAACCGAGTCATTTGAACAAAATAATGTTAAAGTTGAGAACCAAACAAGCGTGCAGGTCAATGCTCACTCTAATGGATGGCGCAACTATAAACACTCGCCTGCGCCAGAATGGGCTGGGCCAACCATCAGGCCCTACCAGGGGAAAATCCTAACGGCGCAATACGCCGCAATGTAAAATAAATAAATAAATAAATAGATAAAATAATAAGTGCTTCTTAGTTCAGTATAGTCCAGTGTTTCATAGTTCAGTATTTCATAGTTTTTATGTTTCACAGACTCGACCCTTGCTGTACCTCCTGCACGTACTCGTCTATGCAGCTCAATAAAGCCTAAAGAAGAAGGTCTCTCTCTCTCTCTCTCTCAGTGGTCCATGGACCCTACACTCACCATACTATAACACAGTACACCGACATGAAAAGGCAAACCTGACTATATTATTCGCATAAATATTTCTTTTAACGGCATTGGGTTCAAAAATTGCTATTTTTAAACCTCCTGATTGTGGATTCGATTTCTCAAAATCTATATAGTTAATAAGTAGCTAAAGGATAAAGTGTCTCAGTGGTGCATTGGTGAGCATTCCTGTATTATAGCAAGGAATCCGCGGGCCCGGGGTCTATCTCGGCCTGGAATATATCGACGTCAAGTCTGTCCATACTCGCCTTTCGGGTTGGTCGTTAAATGGGCTAAAGGTAAACTGTGGTAATCCGGACAGCGATGCCGGCAATATTGACAATGCTGATGGTAGTGCTGAGGAATACGAAGGGAAGGAGAAATCGTGACACTGACAAGACTAACGACGGACCGTGGAAAAATGTGTTAAGAAAAAATGCCACTAATTATACATACGCAAGCAACTGTTTAAGTCTACAATGGAGTTACGGTAAGCGACGAGTTGTAGAAAATAGAAGTGAAAAACGGTGTCATTCCTTGCTTTGATCGTGGCGGGAACAAAAGAAAAAACAGAAGAAAAGAAAGAAATAAAAAGAAAAAATGGGAAGAAAGTCTTAATGAGATTCAAGTATATAAAAGTTTATGATGTAATTTGCAGGCAAGGCTACGCTGTTTCCGTTATGTCCTTTCCGTGAATTACTCATCTTTGAAGTAAAAATAAAGGGCTTTTGATACCGTTTTCCTTTAGGGTCTGTCGCCTTATTTTATAGAAACACTCGCGCCGTCTAGAGGACTATATATTATTTCTAGTGTTTTACCACATCAACCTCCTCGGCATAAGGTTAGTGTTTCTCTCTTTTCCTTCAATCTACTATTTCCGTGTTTAATTACTAGAGCACACACACACACACACACACACACACACACACACACACACACACACACACACACACACACACACTTTTATTGGTATATGATTAAGGGAGCTTTCATTGTCAACTACATTTCCCAAAACACATGACGAGATTGTTTTGATGTTCACAGATAAATGAGAGACACAATGACTCTGATTACTGAGTGCAGTGTTTCAGCTTTTAGGAGGCTAATTGGATGCCCTGTGTGAAACATGACTTTCTGAACTAATAAATATTATCAAGCTGTGTGGACGCGGGAGCATTTGCACGCACAAAAATAGAATTTAATGAACATACATTACTTATACTATTACAAGTCTAACACTATTACTACTACAACTACTACAACTACTACTGTTACTACTACCACCACTGCTACTACTACTACTACTACTACTACTACTGCTACTACCACTGCTACTAGTACTACTGCTGCTCCTTTTGTTCCGGCTGCTGCTAACTTACAACAATAATGATAATAATAACATTAATAACATAAATGATAGTAATAATAATAATAATAATAATAATAATAATAATAATAATAATAATAATAATAATAATAATAATAAATAAATAAATAACAATAATAGTTATTAATGATGTTTAATAATTACCAACCCCACATATATGCACGCGCAATCTTACATATGTACACGCACGCACACATAAAAACAGCCCCCCCCCCCACACACACACACACACACACACACCACAAACACAATAAATGGTTAATGCTACACAGATTTGTCGTTATTTCGGTGATCGCAGTTTTCAATAACATGTGTGTGTGTGTGTGTGTGTGTGTGTGTGTGTGTGTGTGTGTGTGTGTGTGTGTGTGTGTGTGTGTGTTTGGGTGCTATAAGTAAAATTCACGTGCTCATATTTTTTTCAGTAATTAAATGTTGGCGCCACTTTCGTAAAAGTTGCATCGACAAAATTCATAACACGCAGTTTTTCACCCCCAGGCGTCAAACTGCCTTTAAATCAGTGTGGTGTAAATCAGTTTTTATGTGTTTTTCCCGAGCAGGCTATGCGCGAAGATTACAGGTGCATTAATTAAGTTTGGGGAATAAATCTCTCACCTTGCCCTGGTGTCTCACGGAAACGCCTTTATTAGTGAGACGGAGCCGCGAAACGGATTCCCGGCCATGACATTCTGATGCAATTCTGGCAAATTTATGGCGCAAGATTGTGCAGCGGGTGGCTCTGGCGGGCGGCGCGGGCGTGTGCTGGAGCGGGGCGCGATAATCTATTACTTATTCTAAATCTGGTGAAATAACATGCTAAGGTCCGAACTGCCTCCCGTGTGTGTGTGTGTGTGTGTGTGTGTGTGTGTGTGTGTGTGTGTGTGTGTGAGAGAGAGAGAGAGAGAGAGAGAGAGAACGCGCGCATCTTGTTACCTGTAAACAAC
The DNA here is from genome assembly GCF_024679095.1 of Eriocheir sinensis. Taxonomy (NCBI): domain Eukaryota; kingdom Metazoa; phylum Arthropoda; class Malacostraca; order Decapoda; family Varunidae; genus Eriocheir; species Eriocheir sinensis. The sequence goes on from NC_066549.1 coordinate 4,121,757, forward strand.
TTCAAATTCGACACGAACAAAACCTGCTTCACAAATTGCACGGTTGACTTCATTTTCAGCATTTCGTCAGTAAGTAAATATATGACAAATCAGCTGTTGGGCGACACCCGGCGAGGTAATATAAGTATTGCAGTCTGGAAAATTCGTTGCCTTATTGATTTCTGGCAAAAGGCAAAAGCTAAGTTACCTCAATGAAATAATTTAATGGAACAGTGTATACAACAATTTGCGTTAACCTTAGCCTTCGTCTAAAATGTTTATCAAAGTAAAAGAAAAATAATTAATAAAGCTTTAAAAAAATAGGATGAAATAACCAAATATCAAACACATTAATAAAAAATAATGATAATTGTTACTTTTCCCTGACGATATGCCATGGATTACAAGCGATATTCTATAAAATAAAATATGAAATGTCAGAGGAAAGAAGGTAGACGTCAAGGCCAGAGGTCATGGTAAGAGATCGGAGGTGAAACGTGAAACGGGAAATGCCATGAAAAACAACAACAAAAAATCACCTTTGGTTTTGCTTCCTTGCTCTAGACGAAGACGGACGGCAGAAATCTCGCCACACAAAATTAAGCACATCCAGGTCAGGCCGAGTCGTTGAACAAGTACGTCATATTGATCGTCACAACAGAGCCACGACCGGAACGAAAGATTTAGTTCAGAGGTGCAGAATCAGGATCCTTTCTTTTCCTTCACGACACCCACACGGTAATAGATCCATTAAGACTTAATAAATAACGTCCGACAGTGTTTTCTCTTTTTCCTTCACCGTGTCTCAATTTTGGGAGTAAAAGAGGAGATATGTAAAGCACGCGACTATCTTGCTTCCCTCGACGGACCTGATATATTCATTATTTCACCTACTGCATGCGGTGGGGCCTTTAGATAATAATAATAATAATAATAATAATAATAATAATAATAATAATAATAATAATAATAATAATAATAATAATAATAATACACGGCTACTAATACCCTCCTACTCTCCTGCCACAATCGACGGTGTCTAAATTGTGTTATTATTCCCCAAAATTGATGACCTCCACGAGGATAACAGTAAGTACGGAATCATGCAAACAAGGCAACGCAAATCAGGTATATAAGGGATCACCTTGCCAATTTCGTAGGTGAACAGATAACACAATCGCGGGACTGTGATCGTAAGTAACGTTCATTTGGTTCACCTCCGCCTTACTGCCAAGTCCCGTGTTTGAGCTGGGCCTTCACGACACGGAGAAAATACAACTGGGTGTGAAAAAAATGCCAGATATGTTGTCTATCCGCGTGAGTGAAAAGTCTGCCTCACGTTTTCTTTTGCGTTCGCCCTATAGCACTGGTGGACTTTTTTGATGGGGCCTGCTCGTTGACCCAGCACGTTAGCAGGACAAGCAAATGGTTTAGTTGCGCCACCTTGCTTGGCTCATGCTGGCCTCTGGAGCTCCACTTGATCCTCTTTAGAGTTTCACTAGAGTTCGGGTTGAAAGGTGGTCATTAGGATAACAAGTGCGAAGTTTTTGGCCACTCGGTGATAACTGAAAATTGCCAGCTCTTAGTGGCGGGACTGAACCCTTGGTCCTCCAGAACACCGCGCCGGCACGCTGACCATTCATCCACCGACTCCCCTCACTGATATGGTTTGTAGCAGTAATGTATCACGAGGAAAAAAATAAACAAACTAACACACACACACACACACACACACACACACACACACACACACACACACACATCATTTACTGGCAACACAGCAACAAGGTAATCCACTCCGGCCAGGCCCAGCAGTGCCCTACAGATATCACCTGCGGGACTATAGAGAAGGGTTATGTGCGCCGCGGGTCCCCTTATACGGTAGTGTGTCTTTATGTGGTAGACACAGAGGAAAGATATTTACTTCCCGAGAATAAACGCTCCCATAGTTTAAAATGAAAATAGGCATAAATAGTCTACAATATCTCCTACTCATTTATTTGGGTTTATAAGAGAAATGATTTACTCTTCTGATATTTATGTTCGTCATTCATATGGGTTAACAATACAATAAGACAGACGAAAAATTTTATCCAGCATAAGCTATTTTATTTGGTCTCTAACGAAAAACTGCAAAAACCGACTTATAAACAATCCTTTGATTTAAAAGCCAGAAACAAACATATGGAATGTGTAAGAGAATATGCTTTCTGGTTCATATTTGGTTCTGAAAAGTGTTTTATATCCATTACCTTTGAATCAAGTATAATCCTTGCGCTTACTGCTGTCTATGAGCTGCGTAACAAGTGAATCATGGTGTGCTTATAAAGTCTTGCGAGGCAACTGTTCTTGAAAAGGATAGATACCTTTACATTTGAAGTATGTGCTCTTGAGGGCAGGTCTCGCCATAGCCTTCGCCATCGTGTCTTAAAAATATGCAAAAAATGACAACGTTTGACGCGCAAATCAACAAAAACGACAATCAAAAGTTTCAACCTGATAACTTGATATCACTAGACAAAAAATGTGAAAAAATATGTGCAATTAGAGTGATTTCGTTCCGATAATTTTTCATTAAACGGCGCATTCTTTTTGTTATGGAAATAGTTTGCACGTAACATTTTATGTAAAAGGTAAATGTAGCCGCCCGATACACCTGTGCTGGACGTGTTACTTTTCCTTTGACTAAGCTGACCGTGGTCGTTCATTTGGTAATTTTTTGCAAGTCACACCTGTTGCGTTACTTTAAAAATATACATGTAATATTGATAACGGCGGCAGGGACGCTTAATTCATTAAACGTTGTCCAGTTTTACAAAACATTGTTATAAGTATATGAATATTACGGTTGTATTTGTTTCATTCACAAGCTGGTGATACATTAAACTTTATATTAATATCGAGGTTCATATTGTGTGTATATTGCCACATTATTTGTTGTTACTGCTGTTGCTGTACGTATTTCTTGCTAATAATACTCATGTCAATACTATTGCTATTGCTCTTGATCTTTGTGGGCGCGAAACAGCAATTTTCACCTTTCATGCTCACCCCGAAATAAGTATAACAAAACGGTAACTCAAATATATATAACACAACGGTAATCCAATGATGGACAACACTCCGCATCACAGCCTTTAAGAACACATCGTTGAGGACCTTCTCAAAACCTCTCATCGCAAACCTTGACACACACCTGATTTTACATTACTCATGTGAACACTGAAAATAAATCTGCTCAGGAAATCTCTCTCTCTCTCTCTCTCTCTCTCTCTCTCATTAATTTTTTTCTTTCCATTTCTTCATTTTTATTTTATTTTATAGCTTTCTCTTTCCCTTTATCAGTCCCTCTTCTTTATTTTTTGACCTTCTTCTCTTTTAATTCACGGTTTTCTGTATTTACCTTTCTTTTCCAACCTTCTCTCATTTTTTCTTTTCTTTTTAACTTATTTATCTTTTCCAGGCTGTCTACGTATTTTTCTTTTTCTCGGACTCAGTCATTCCTGGAGGCAGCAGTGGTAGCGGTGGTGCTTGAGAAGGAAGTGTTTGTGTTAGAACGGAGGAGAGATTTGGGGTGAGATGATGGATATGTTTGGTTAGAATGGTACAAGGACGGAGAGTAAGTGTGGGAAATGCATTCGCTCTTATATACGAATACGTGTGTGTGTGTGTGTGTGTGTGTGTGTGTGTGTGTGTGTTTAGGGTACGGGGACGGTGGCTGGCTTGAATACTAAGCTCCTGCAATACGAGTAGCGGTGCAGTTTGTATGTTAAGTCTAATGCCTGAGCCCTGACGCACTTCCTCCGTCATCTACTTCATAACCCGGGAGACTGTGAACTTTCATATACCCCCCTCCCTCCAAGGCTGACAGGTAAAGAGATGAAAGGTTAGGACTCGGAAATAAAAAAAAGTACCTGTAGCTCGCTCCTCCCACAAGGTAAAACAAAATATGACAAACCAGATCATCATGTTTAGTTTTTTAGGTATATTTATTTTGTTTTAGAAGGTCTTCTCTAAATTGAATTGCAGGAACTCAAGAAATTACATTTATTCACAGAAGTAAGTCCTTTTTAGGAGAGCCTATTTATAAAACCTTTTTTTTTGAGAGATAGACATGTGGATATATAGCTCAGAGATAGATTAGTAGAGATAAAGATAGAGAGCGAGAGAGAGAGAGAGAGAGAGAGAGAGAGAGAGAGAGAGAGAGAGAGAGAGAGAGAGAGAGAGAGAGAGAGAGAGAGAGAGAGAGAGAGAGAGAGAGAGAGAGAGAGAGAGAGAGAGAGAGAGAGAGAGAGAGAGAGAGAGAGAGAGAGAGATGAAAGTGAGGGCTGATGGATGGAGGAGAGGACTTAGGAAGGAAGCAGGAAACTGATAAGGGGATGAAAGGGATGAGGAGGAGAGGCAAAGGAGGGTTTTGGGAAGGGAGATGATTGAGGAAAGGAAGGAGCGAGGGGAGGTGTGTGAGGGACAAAATGAACGTCCAGAAAGGCTCTGTGGAGGGCGGACGTGACCAAAAGCGGAATGGAACGACGAGTAAAATGAGGAGGGAATTGAGGTCGGATGAATTGTCTAGACTACATGGCCGATCAATGACTTTCAAGTTGTGGTTGTGAGAGCCTGTGTCTGGGCCCAGTCAGAAGTTTCATGACAAGAAGATCTTCATAAGAACATTTTATACTAACGACCTTGCTCGATATAATGAACACTGGAAGCTAATGAAAGCTCGGCATCGCTCAGTATTTATCACAGAAATATGAGTTTAACAAAAATGCGACGATTTTAACTTTTTCTGTTAACTTTTAGACCCGGAACTAGAAATGTATTAAAGTTGTTGTTTTTTCAAAATGCTTGCAATAATAATTGGGTTAAATTTTAAGCCATCTCATAAAAGTCACGCAATAACTAAAACTAACAGGACTCTGATTATTTTTTATGGAATGACAACAACAAAGTCTCTCTAACACAACTCTTGCGTCGCAGTTCATCACTTTAAGCACGAAATCGCAAGCCATAAGAGTGCGAAAATGTCCGTTGCTTGTGCGAGAGTTAGGCGAGAAGATTTGCAAACCTGAACTCGTTCTGGGATGTTGAGGAAAATTCGTATATGCAATTACTTAACTTTTTTCTCAAAAGTTGGGAAAAATTGATCCAAGTTAAGTTTCTTTGTACTTGGCAAGGCGTTCCAAACCACCTTTAAATTCTGCTCTCAGTGTTGTTGCTCTTTCTACCTTCCATCGATATTTTCTTGCTGAATTGCTAACTGCATGCATCCATCCCTTCCGCGGCCTCGCTGCACACGACTTTCTACTCTTGCTCATTTCAATGCTATCCAAATCCCGTTATCCAGCATCTTCATTCCTTCATTCCTTTCACAGGTAAATTCTGGAACAGCCTTCCTTTGTCTGTATTTTTTCCTGACTACGAAAAGAAACTTCTCCATCCGAAATGATCGTCTATTTTGGCCATTCCATTCTGTTTCTGTTACAGGAGAAGCGTTTAGTTTTTGTTTTTTTTTTCCTTGAACTAATTCCGTTTCTGGATTTTTTTTTTCAACGTGGTCTCTGAGGAGAGGAGGAAGACTAGACATTATGAGAGTTGTCGCATATCACACATTCCTTCAGCACTATCTTCACCACCACAACCTTCCCCTAGACATTGAGTATTATCGCATACCAAGCATTCCTTGAGCACAGCCTTGACCACCACCACCTTCACCTAAACACCCGCCAGGGCAGCTCAACGCCTCAATGATCTGCTTTTAGTGGCACTGAAATTAAAAGCAAAACACACTATGATATGGGATTTGTGCTCTCTCTCTCTCTCTCTCTCTCTCTCTCTCTCTCTCTCTCTCTCTCTCTCTCTCTCTCTCTCTCACCCATATCACCCCATACCTACCCTCCCACCCCCACAAACAATACACATATCGTCTGTGAATATTTGACAACATCGGAATGGATACAAAACAAACCTCAAACCTCAACAATTAGCGCCACTCCCCATGTTCCTCCCTAATTCACCCACTCTCCCTCAGGCTCCCTTTGACGGAAATAAAATGCGGTGCGAGGGAGCAGAACAATCAAATATTTCTCCTGGCACCGACCTCCTCTTCTACATCATTCTTCAGCTTTATATCCGTCTTTATCATCACTCTGTATCCGTTTTTAGAGGCTTTTCCTTGACTTACACACCAATTCACGTATTTAGAATCGTCCAGTTTCCTCCTCGCCCCTCCAGTCTCTTCAATTCCCTTCCCTCCGCTAGTAACACCTTCTCCTTCACGTAAATTTATCATTCGCCTCCTAATATTCCCCCTATTTCTTCCTTGCCCTAACAGTCTAATCACTTCCCTCCGCCAGTGCCACTTTCTTCACTTTCATGGTAATCCATCACGACCTCGCCCCCTTGAAGTTACATAATTGGCGGTGGATGGCTCATAAACGGCTGGAGTACGTGAGGCTTTGTCTTGGGGCGGCGGGTCGAGGCAACAGGTAGGCTACTGAGGGAGGGGAAGAGTGTGATGGGAGGGCGGAAGGTAAGCACAACTCCTTCAGCTGGCAGATTTAATGAGTGTTCCATCTCGTTTATTCTCTCTCTCTCTCTCTCTCTCTCTCTCTCTCTCTCTCTCTCTCTCTCTCTCTCTCTCTCTCTCACACACACACACCCACACACACACACACACACACACACCCACACACACACACACACCCACACACACACACACACACACCCACACCCACACCCACCCACACACACCCACCCACACACACACACACACAAACACCGAACTCTCGATATAAAGAGTCTCTAACGCTGGATGTCGCCAAGTCCTTGTGTTGCTTTTCGCGTCGTGTGTTGGCTTTGCACTTCGAGTAACTTGCAGATTCAATAATAGTAATAGTGATAAAATAGACGAAAATTCATCAGCAAGAAGAGGTGGACTATAGGATGCCAATACGGGCTAGGAAGATGATGCGTCTCTTCAAATGCACCACCACCGCCACCACCACCACCTGACTCTCAGCACTCAGCCCAGACAGCAGCCGCCTCGCTGTGCCGCGGCGCTGCTCTCGCATTCCCTTGGCCGTGGCTTCGCTTCAGGTGACATGGCCAGACTGCTTGGCGCACACAGCCGCTCGGGGCCTGAATCACCATAAAGGCAGAGCAAGGTGAAGGAGTGGAGCACTTGCTGCGTTACATGACCCAAGGTGGGGAGAGGGGGCCTTTTACGTTTTCCCACATGCACGTACGCAAACACACACACATACACACGCACAAGCACACACACACACACACACACACACACACACACACACACACACACACACACACACACACACACCGATGAAGCACAGTAGTAGTACAGTGTAAGAGTTTTGTGCTAAGTTTTATATATTCATTTGTTTGTTTATTTACGGCCATTTGCAGGCCCATTTGCGCTGCTTGGCTCGTGCTCCTGCCGCTGCTGCACCTGACTAGAGTGCAATGAAAGGCGGAATGTGGGCGACACTCAGGCACTCGGTGGTGACTCACCTACTGAGCCTCTCCAGCCTGGCAGCCCACTACTAACTAACCTCCGAAGACGCACCCTTCCCTTCCCCAACACCTTTTATTCCCTCCCTACCTCTCTCCCTCCATCACTCGCGTGACAGGTCAATCTCCTTCCTGCTCTCCCTTATCTCCCTCCATCTTGCCACTCACTCCCCCTCGCGGCAGGTGAAGCTACACCGCCTCGCCGGGAACATTGCCCTGCGAGGGAGGCGGCACAAGGAGGATAAAAGGGCCCCCTGCTGTCTGTCCCGTTGCATTGTTAATGTTGACGCAGACGCTGAAAATGCAAAAAGCTTGTTCTCTGCCACTGAACGGAAACTCGCAAAACACTCTTGAATTGCAATTGTTTTTCTTTCAGATAAAAAAAATATCGGTACACCGCCATCCAAATAAATAAATATGTATATAATAATACTAGGAATGCCACGTAGACCAAAATTACAATTTTGTGAACAATTTGTAAACAAGTTGACGAATGTATCGATAAAAAACGAATAATGAATAAATACTAAATTAAATATATTAATGAAATAAATACCAAACCATAAATGATAAACGAAAGATGAACGAAAATTTCCCCAAGCATAACTGTTGTGACTCGTCAGCCTCGCAGAGTCCCTAAAAGTCACATACAGGAGGTGGGGACTAAGCCGACTGGAGACTTCCCCTTTGGCTGGTTGCGGGTTCAATACATGGCGTCGGAAAGATTATTTCCCCTACTCGAACTATATCAACGGACTTCTATGAAAGATGATCAGTTTAGGTTGAAGGCGTTTAAACACCCTTCTTGAAGGCATTAAAATCTTAGGAAGGGGGAAATGCAGACGAAGGAACTGAGAATAACGACAACTCGTAAATAATCAGTTATCTTCCTATAAACTATCCTCCTTCTAAACTTTTATGGACTCTATAACTTATAAAAAAAAAGATCTCCCAGTTATATTTGTTTTATCATTGCATTAACTAAACACTTGCTTTCTCTCTTCCAATTATCCACTACCCTGTCTCTTACCCGTCGCTTGCCTATCTTCTTATTGACCTACTTGAGCCCGTCTTGCCAGGGGGACAGACGCGAGCCTCTCCACAAGGACCAGCGAGGAAGCAGGTTTGTTTATTTTCCTCGAAAGATAATTAACGTGGCCTGAAAAGTCCGGAAAGTCAACGACATTTTGCCTTCGTTTAAGAATTTGCAAGTGTGTGTGTGTGTGTGTGTGTGTGTGTGTGTGTGTGTGTGTGTGTGTGTGTGTGTTCGTGCACCGGTCCAGCAGGAGGAGGGATGGCCTCTAAAAGGTTCCAGCGCCTCGCCTCGCCTCGCCGCAAGGAACGTCTGATCGGTTTCCATTAATCGCACGCTCCGGGGTGTCGTGTAGGATGGCGAGGGAAAAATTTTCCTTTACGTTAATATTATCTGTTTCTTGTTTAAACTTTCCGAACCCTAAATTTGAGTCAGAGTTGTGGCATTCAGACGGACACAAACACTCTCCTTATTCCCTTTCATTCACTCACTCACACACACACAAACACACACACACACACACACACAAACACACACACACAAACACACTGCCAGAAAGATCTCGCCACTATAAAAACTCTCCAGAGCCAGAACTGGCTGAGCAGACCATCAGGCCCCACCTGGAAGAAGCCTTGGGCCGACCATCAGGCCCCACCGGGAAGATGCCTACCGGCGCAATAGGCAACAACGTAAAAAAAAAAAAAAAAAAAAAAAAAAAAACACGCACACACACACAGGCGCGCGCAGTGAAATATTGGCCATAAATGTCACTGCCGCGTGAATTTCAATTAATTACAGAGGAGAAAATAGAGGCGAGATTATCTTTAAATGAAATTCATATTTTGTTTTATGTAAGATATTAGAAGATGTGATGGTTCATAAACAATGCCGAATGTGAGAGAGAGAGAGAGAGAGAGAGAGAGAGAGAGAGAGAGAGAGAGAGAGAGAGAGAGAGAGAGAGAGAGAGAGAGAGAGAGAGAGAGAGAGAGAGAGAGAGAGAGAGAGAGAGAGAGAGAGAGAGAGAGAGAGAGAGAGAGAGTGGGGGGGAAGGGGGGGGAGGGGGAACTAAACAATATACGAAATGTAAAGCAACAGAAAAATTATGTTGGACGGCCAATCTTCGCCGCGTGGTTGCCAGGTTCGGCAGAGTCAACGTTTGTTTATTCCAAAAGTAATTCCTTCCCTTCGATTCTCACAAACACGTGCATAGTGCAACGTTCATGTCCCAATAAGACAAAGCCACTCTATAACCTTTTTAGGGAGTCCATCGGCGGTGGTGACTGGTCCTCATCGAACCACTTATCCCAGCAGCAGCAGCAGCAACTAAGTGTCACTGTTTCTGAGGGAGCAGTTTGCCGTCACGGTGCCGTCGGCCATCAGCCTGGAAAGGGAACATCAACGCCCGGCCGAGGCGGTTAACAGCACGGCGATGATCAGCCACGTATTGACAGACGACGAGCAGGGAAGGTAAAGGGACTGGCGCCAACTTGCCTGAGCTACGAGGCTGCACGCGTGCCTGGCGAGGGAATTTTTGATTCATGATGGCGATCGAGTTGACAGACACCGGCAACTTTTAAAAATCAAAGGCAATGAACGTGGCGGAGTGCCAAACCTAGCGAATGGGGGCATGTCGCTGCACGCTTAAAAATCAGCTCTCGTCACTGAACAACCCACTAAACGCAATGGGGAAAAAACTTAAAATATATGATTTAGACAACATTCAGCTGCCGGCCATGTTTGATGATGTTTGTAAACCATTTCTGCAAATCTACGAAGCGTCTCAGATAGCTATGAAGTAATGTGATAGGAGAAAAAAAAAATATCAACATTCTCTCTCTCTCTCTCTCTCTCTCTCTCTCTCTCTCTCTCTCTCTCTCTCTCTCTCTCTCTCTCATTGATCACCAAGTACTCACTCAGTAAAACATGTAAAAAGATTGTTATGGCGTTCCCCTTTGCTGTTGCATATTTATGATAACCTTTATAAAGTCACATTTCATCGATACGGAGCAGCTGTTGATATAAAAGGTTAGATTTTTTCCTGTAGCAGTGTCTGGTGCATAAAAGTCTGAGGGAGAAACACAGATGTTTTTGCTCCCCATTCGCGGAAGTGATTGTTTTGAGGAAACGTAATTTTTTTTATCAGTATTTTTACGCCGCGTGACGGGAACACCTGCACCGCCAGGGACTCGAGGCGGCAGGATGCGGAGGCAGGCGGCTGCAGCTATTTGACTTATTCACACGCGGCGATTACACAGACACATATCTAGGCCAACTCATCCAAACTAAAAGAAAATGAATCTGAAAGAAGATATAAAGGAGCTGGAGCGTCTTTGATAAACACAGTAATATCATGTATACAGATCTGCCACTTTCCGTGAAGAGAACGGTGTAGAACCAATGCATCCTGTCACTCCAGAAACCTGGCGCCAACAAATTATTTAGAGAAACTAAGAAGCGCACAAAGAAGTTAGGAGATAAAAATGCTGGTAATAACAGTGAGATACAGGAAGCGAGCGGCATGGATTAGAGAGGAAACAAATTTTACAGATATTTCAATGACTACGAAGAAAAATAAATGGATATGTGCAAGTTATATCATACGTAGAACTGATAGCGGAGGAACAGCGACATTAACAGAGTGGCAACACAGAATCTGTAAGTGAGAGCAGGCAGAGGACCAAGTGGAGAGACGAATTTAGAGTATTTTCAGTATCAGGATGAAGTACACGAACACTAAATAGAGGAGGAGGAGAACACTAAGAGAGGCCTTTGTCGTGCAGTGGACTAGTTAATAATGCTGAGGATGATAATGAAGAAAAGGTATGTTGAGTTTCAGCAGTTTCATGATATAATAATAGTCATAACATTATACACGTTTGAAGCATTAAAGGCTAATCTTTCTGGATTAGTTTGATTGGAAACACGTGAGCGTGGCGGTGCAACAAGTGTGTGACGCGTTTAATGGACTGAAGAGCAGGACTAATTACGTGGGAGACCTCTGCTTATTTTTCCGATTTTCTGTATTGAATGAATATTAAAAACTGCAAATGAAACACCAATAAAACAATACTTTCCTACATGACAATGGCTAATGGATCACTTGTATTGCGATCATCCTATCTCCTAACACGGTGAGCGGCACTACCTCAATTACTGTCAACTCCACAATGCAATATCTTTTATAGGAAGCCACACAACTATCTAACTTCAGAAATACGAATTCACGGATGGAGAAAGTGACCAATAGCCGGAGAAAAAGAGTTCATCAGAGAGAGTGAGGGCGGAGTAGATTCCCACTTGAGTTTTGCATGCTGTTAATACGACGCGGGAAGTAACACGACTCACCGACATAGAGTATCCACAACAGCCACTAGTTGGTAAAGAACACTTACTTCGAGTGAGTGACATGAAGCCTGCGAGGGTGGAGAGGGGGGGGAGGGGGGGGGAGGCCGCATTGAACCAAAGAGGGAAGGGAAGAGGATGATAGAGGAGGAAGAAGAGGAAGAAAGGTGTCAGTCAATTGGATGAAAAGAAGGAAGGGAAGGAGGGAATGGAGGAAGAGGAGGAGGAAGAGGAAGGAGGGTGTCAGGCCACTGGATAAAAGTAATTAGTAAGGAGAAAAGAAAGAGGGAGAATGGTGTCAGGCCGCTGGATAAAAGAAAGAAGGAAGAAGAGGAGGACGAGAAGAGGAGAACAGCAAGAGGAAGGAGGATGTTGGGCCACTGGATAAAAGGAAGGAAGGAAAAGTAATTAGTAAGGAGAAAAGAAAAAGGGAGAATGGTGTCAGGCCGCTGGATAAAAGAAAGAAGAAGAGGAGGACGAGAAGAGGAGAACAGCAAGAGGAAGGAGGATGTTGGACCACTGGATAAAAGGAGGGAAGGAAAAGTAATTAGTAAGGAGAAAAGGATTAAAATCACCAAAAAAAGCAACGGAAGTTAAAGGCAGAAAACTGAGGAGTGGATCAGCACACTTCAGAGAGGCCGGAGTGGCGGTGAGTAGAGACAGTGATGTAGGGTACTCCATCATGCTTAACTTCTCTTCGTTCTCCATAGCGAGCACTACAATGTGTCAAGACGTCAACCTGTGACACTGTTGTTGGTGCTGTTGCTGTTGACATTATTGTTGTCGTTGTAGTCACCGTTAATGGGAAAGCTGAGGAAGGGTCGGTCCAAGGGGAGGGCAGCAGGGTGATGGCATGGCGGCGACGGCGGCGGCGGCGGCGGCTCTGACTTAGGATCCACGGTTAACGACGTTCATTAATAACACGAATATTGACGCCATCCGAAAATTGAACGAGACCGTAATGGAGGAAAGGCTGAAGAATGGAGGAATTACGAAAATGATGAAGAGGCGTGAGTTTCCAAATTATGTGACGGGGTTGTTATCATCAGGAAGGAGGTATTTTATCCAAGATGCAGCTGAAATTGGTGGAGGATAATGAAGATAAACTGATATATTGATGCGCCATGGTTTGAAAAAAATGCTATACTTTTTTGAGGGGCCGACCCACATAAGAACTTGGCCGTGTCTGCCTCCCAGCATCCAGAGAAACTGTCGCCGCTCAGCACATTCCATTTTAACACGTGGATAACCTCGTTTTGTGTGGGACTTCATTTACACTTCCTTATCTCTGGCTTTTGCGCAAACGTTTGGACCTCAATACGTTTGCAGCCACTCCCGTCAGAAGCCGTCAATCAGTGAAATGAAGCAGCAAACACTTAATGGTTGAGCAAGCAGAAAACCTTTTATTCTGAAGTTATCCTGCACTTGCTGCTAATGAGTCAATTCCACTAATTAGCCTAATGCTATAAAAGGTTAGGAATACAGAATAATGTAATACTTATATTGTGTAATATCGTTAAGTTCTACTACCTAATCTTCTCCACGAATTCTTGCCGCGTACATAAGTAAATCAGTGACATACATTCATGAATCATCATAAAAATAGACATATTACTGAATCGCAGGATGTAACTTCTACTGTATTTGGTCTCTCTATCTCTATCATCTGGTACATAAAAGCGAAACTCTGCAAAAAGGGACAAATAGAGACTTTTCTGACCTGAGCTATATTAGGAAATTCCTCCCGAAGCAATAACACAAGCAAAACTTTGGTTCGTTATAAACTGCCCCACTAAAAACATGGCGAAAGTTGGACCAGATCAAATTACCAGGGCTCAATAAATGAAATCATAAAACTTTGCCACAGGTGAAAAACAAATATGAAAGACAGAGAAAAGCATCGATATCCACGATAGATGATAATATCGTGCGTTGAACCTAAGAGCAAAGAAGACGAGGAGACCGAAAGAGGATCCAAGTTCACGTTTGGTGGACAAGAAAGGCAAGGAATCAAACGAATCCATCATCAGTTTAAGATAAAAAAAAAAGAATCTACCAACAATGATCCAAAAGAGTTCACGAAAAAAAGTGCGCTTGAAAGTAGCAGTTATGTTCTAGCCAACAAGAGACAGTGGTGATGGTGACGGTGGCAGAGAAAGTAATGTGATGTTTTGGTGGTGATGTTGGTGGTTTAGATGGTTGTGTTGGTGGTTGTCTGGGTGATGGCAGGGAAAGACAATGGCGGTGGTCGCGGTGGGAATGGTGTGGTAATGGATGTCGTACTCAGTGATTCCTGCGCCATAAATTTCAATCCCTTCCCGTGGGTCCCGGCGCCTTGGGGGTCATAAGAAGGAACCCGAGACAAGAAGAGTAATAATGCGAGGAAGGAATAGCTAAAGCCTCCCTTGTCATGCTTGTGTGTCGCTTGCCTCGCCGTCCGCCACCAACCATCAGTCTCAATTTGTCTCTTTTGTTACTTCGGTGCGTAATGTACTCTCTCTCTCTCTCTCTCTCTCTCTCTCTCTCTCTCTCTCTCTCTCTCTCTCTCTCTCTCTCTCTCTCTCTCCATCGTGTTTTTCTCTCTACTTTTTTGTACCTTAGGTTGTGAGATCAAGTTTTGGACATGCCAATCTAAATTTCGAAAAAAAATCGCGCTCTTTCTTTCTCTCTCTCTCCACCGTGTTTTCCTTCCTCTCTATTTTTCTGTACCCTTCGTTCCTCATTGTTTTTATCCCTAATTCTGCTTTCCATAACAGTTGTGTGGCTTCTCTATTTCGGGATCTATTTGCTGATCGGGTTTCCTTCTTTTGTATTTCTCTTTCAATTCCTCGTATATCAAATTATTTCATGTTGCTTGCTGGCTTCCAATCCTGGTTGTGCTCCATTCGTTCCACATGTATCTTAGCTCCCTCGTCTCTCATTCCATTATTCCTCTGCAAAGTAATGTTCTTCTCTTAAATGATTTCCTTCACTTTCCCTTCCCCTTCTCCCTAAATCGTTTATCTGTGAATGTTTACACAGCGCGCCACTAACAGGTTGAAGCTACCCACTATGGACCCTGAAGAGAGTCCACCGGCGCTATGAAACGCACATTAAACAAACAAACGAAAGCATACATAACCAAACAGAGCCCCCCCCCCCTAACACACACACAGACACAGAAACACACACACACACACACACACTCACACACACACACGCAGCAGCAGCACCCACACACCTGAATAAGCTGCAGACCCGCAGATCCAGCACGGGCGGGTTTTGGGAAACTCAATTTTCAGTAATTATTCAGACCTCATTAACGTCATGGGTCCGCGCCTCCAGACGTAATGACTGATTAAGTCGCGGAGGCGGAAAAAACGCCGACGAGGACGAGGAGGCGAAGCATGGGAGATTGTGGTGTTTGTGTTGGTGGTGGTGGAGGTGGCAGCGGTAGTGAGGTAGTTAATGGTGACTGTGATGGTATTGGTATTGGAAATGATGCTTATTGTGGTGGTGGTGGTGGTGGTGATGGTGGTGATGCTTTAGGTGTTAGTGGTGTAGGTGGTGATACTGTTGTTGGTGGTGGTGATTGTATAGTGATATTGATGTTGTTGTCGTTATCATTATTATTGCTATTGTAGTTGGTGGTGGAGGTGATGGTATTAGTAGCGGTTAAGGTGGTGACTGTGGTGCTGTTGGTGATCAGTGTAATGATGGTGGGGGTGAGGATTGAAGTATATGTGGTTGTGGGGGTGGTGATGGTAGTGCTTAATATTGTCCTGTTGGGGGTAAGAGTAAGGTGGTGACGATGGTGGTGGTGAGGACTGTAGTATTTGTGGTTGTGAGGGCGATGGTGGTAGTGCTTAATATTGTCTGTTGGGGGTGAAGAGTATGGTGGTGATGACGGTGTGGGGGGGGGGGGTACTATTGAAACCGGAACTGTCTGACACTACCATCAAGCAACATCTGAATTATCGGTAATGAAAGCATAACTCATCACTACGCTTCAGTGGCCCTATCGCTGCGCGCGTGAGTGGCGACCATGCGGAGAGCTTAACGAGGCAAATAGGTGTAACAATGGTGTGTGTGTGTGTGTGTGTGTGTGTGTGTGTGTGTGTGTGTGTGTGTGTGTGTCGAGAAAAAAAGACGAAAATAATAAAAAGGTAATAAGTTCGACATTCATCAATATTAATACCTGGAAATGGAACGAAAAAACAAATCTCGGCTTAACTGCGAATCATGCCAACCTTCGCCTCTGTGAATTCTTACGGACCATCGCCTCGTGTGTGCCTTCACTTCACGGGAAAAATCAGAGGTGCTCTCGGGGGGTAGCGAGAAGTCCCCCATTACCCATCCCACCTGCTCCTAATTAACAGGAACAATTTACTATTAATGAGGTAATCGTCTATAATTATAATTGGAGTTTATGGTTCGTGGAATGGCTTAAATAACCGAGCCAACATCACACGGAACCAGGTAATGAGTGCTTTTACCTATACTTAACATGATCGCTAATTTAATAACAAATATACCAAAATAATTATGCCTTTGGTTGATTCATTATTACTGGCATATTGTGTTTATTTTTTATCATTCTCTCTCTCTCTCTCTCTCTCTCTCTCTCTCTCTCTCTCTCTCTCTCTCTCTCTCTCTCTCTCTCTCTCTCTCTCTCTCTCTCTGTTGTGGGTCTTAATGGACGAGACCTGGATAAGAATGCAGCAATAATGTAGTAATGTTGATAGTGAAGGTGAAGTATTTGCCTCTGTTGGTGTGGTGGTGGTGGTGGTGGTGATGGTGGTGGTGGTAGTGGTGGTGGTGAGTGAATGGTTTTGACAAAAGTGCTGTATACATGGCTTAATGGTGGTAGTGTTGGTGGTGGTATTGTTGCAGGTGATGATGGATACAATGGCTGTGGTGGTGTGGGTACTGGTAATGGTTTGGTTGTAGGCTTGGTATTATTTTTACTTAGGGTGGTTGGGGTGCTGGCGGAGTCGTAATGGTGACTGTGGTGGCGATGGTGATAATGATGGTGGTGATGGTGGTGATTGTTGTGTAAGTGGTGCTTGGCTGATGATAATGTCAGTGAGGCAATAGGGGTGACGGTTTAAGTCGTGGTTGTGGTGTGGCAGAAGTGGGGTAGTAATATGGTAGCAGTGGTGTAATAGAAGGTCGTGTTAGAGGGGATTGGTGATGGTGGTAATGGTGGCAGACGTGTAACAAAAGATGGTGACGTCTTTAAAATAATTGTAATCTTGAACATATAATACAGTAAAGATTTTGTGTTGTTATTCTCACTTAATAGCGCAAGACAATACCAAGGTTGAAAATAAATGTAATTTGCAAGTGCAAAGAAAAATGACGCGAAAAATAATATAATGGAATTATTATTTTCGTTATACAGACAGACACGTAAAAAAAATCTTGAAAAAAAACTGTTCCAACTTAAAAAAAAAAAATACAGGATAGAGAGCGCACATAGGTGTTTGGGACGGGGTAAATATAAGGACACTTTGAACAGTGCCGGCAAATAGATATAAAAAAAAATACAAGACAAAAAAATCATATACCAAAGAAAAATCAACGTAAATGCAACATATAATTGACGAAAATGCACGAATCGCATTACAAAAGTTAAGGAAGGAAAATCGGTGTACGAACACACACACACACACACACACACACACACACACACACACACTCACACACTATCGCTACGTCTGATATATGTGAGTGTTCGTTCTACTTAACTTCGTTTCCTCCGGCTTCTCTTATTACATTTTTCGAAGCTCGGCTCAAGAATGATTCACTCTGTTACTCACACCAAATCTACACTGAATTCAATTTAGCTTCTCCGCGAGTGACGCATTTCTCACACGGCTAAATATACTGCACTTTTCTTTCCTTTGCGCACTCACTAATTTTTGTGAGAGAGAGAGAGAGAGAGAGAGAGAGAGAAATCTTATTCCTGCATTTTCTTGTATTATGTAAGCGAAAAAAATGACGTTACTTTTGATAACGGAAAGTATTCGTCGTCTCGCTACACAGGATCATTGTTAAAACACTAAGTAACGAAAAAGATGATACTTCAAAAACGTTGTATGAGCTAGAAACGCAAAACTATTTATATCTTATACTAAAAGCTTAAAATCCAATTCCATTAATATTTTGAAGCCCCATTATGAGAGCCGCTATGAGTACAGTGCCGTATAAGAACTCACTAGGATCGAAAAAACAGAATCCCAGCCACATGGGTTTCAATATCATTATCATCACCTCTATAAGATCTTTATATCGGCTTATCTTCTATAAGAAATGAAAAAAAAACAGTAGTTATTATCATAATAAAATGATTAAATAAGGAGCATATATCTTAGTAAATAAAACACCCGCTAATTCATTCATTTCGAAATATAACATGTCTATTTATTAATATCCAAACATGAAATCGCGGTTCATATGAGCTAAAAGATTTGAACGTGGTTTGCCTTACACGAGTAATAAAACTACTTATTCCAGCAGCTATTGAAGATGCATCCGTTAAGGCTAATTCCAGAAACTTACTATTATTACTCTAAAACAATGACGTATGCAGAGTTGAATAACTGTTTATGTGAAAATGGGAAGCTCAGTGAAAAAGCAGAAGCCTATTGAATAAGGGAACAAAATCGCTGGGGAATTCTACCTGCAATTAACCTGCCGGGTCGTGGTTGGGCAGCATACGTGGCTGGGATATGGCCCCTCGGAGAGCCGTAAATTTTGATACAGCCGCCAGAGGACTCCACCCTCCGAAATACGCCCAGAGGCAGCGAAAGATGTACGAGCCCCTGAAGCTACGTGCGATGCTGAGGTGCTCCAAAGTCAACGAGCGTGTGGTATACTTATTCACGCCTGTCGCTGGATAAACAAACAGCAGCAGAGATTTTTCTTCCAAGGTCCATTGACGAAGTGGCTCGAAGTTTATGGATATACGTGACCTGTGGTGAGGACGGCGAGACGAGGAGTGTGTGAGTGTGGGGGGAGGAGGGGGGTGGGTATTGTGTTTTGGCTAAGGGAAGAAAACAAGATCTGGTGGTTAGCAGGAAGGATTGATGGGAGGGAGGGTGGAAGAACTCGAGAGAGGAGAGGAGGACATGATGGATGGGACAAGGTCTACACGAAAGAAAGGATGTTCTGAGCGGAAGAGGGAGAGAGTGGTCATGTTTTGAGGGCCATATATTCAAGCACAGTTCGGGTCATGCCAGGAGATATGATAAAACAGGTTGAAAGCAATGAATATGTCTTTTCTAACTGTATGGCAAACGCAGCCCAGGTAAAGTTAGCAAGAGAATGACTGATATACCCCCACACTCTTAACTGACGGCCACGGAGGGAAACACTGTGTGTGTGTGTGTGTGTGTGTGTGTGTGTGTGTGTGTGTGTGTGTGTGTGTGTGTGTGTGTGTGTGTGTGTGTGTGTGTGTTCGTTCACTTTCATGACCTTGGTCTTGGCGAGGGAGGGACACGATGGAGGATTGGGAGTTTACGAGCATTTAACAAAGCGGGCGAGTTATCTACGCCTGCACACGACCGTCTGTACAACTACACTTTTTCCATTTTTGTTGTATCAAGTTAGGCAGCGGGTACTAGCCATACATTACGAACGAACAGCCTTCATATCCTGGTACACATAAAAATGGCGTGTAGTCTGTCCAGTAAAAGTGTTATCCAGCGCCCTAGTACCAGAGTCCGTCCCATAAAGTCAGGAAGTTCTCTCCTACATACACTCTTAGTCCTAAATTAATGGGGTGGATTGGCGTGGGAAGCGTGATTGTGTTGATCGTGCCTGGCTTGGACGCGAGGACGTGTAAATATCTCCGTTAAAAGTTGGGGAAATGTCGGAATACTTGGCGGCCATCACACTTCCTGGTTCCGTGTTGCTCGTATTTCTCAGAGAATTAAAAGAGCTTTACAATATTTCGTGTCTGTGTGTGTGTGTGTGTGTGTGTGTGTGTGTGTGTGTGTGTGTGTGTGTGTGTGTGTGTGTGTGTGTGTGTGTGTGCGTGTGTGTGTGTGTGTGCGTCAGCGTGCGTGGGGGATATATATATATATATATATATATATATATATATATATATATATATATATATATATATATATATTTTATTAATCAGTTTAGTATAAGGCACTGCACATAAAAATGCATTCGTTTTCTCCCGTTGTCTTTTATTTAAAAAAAAAAAAGTTGGGCGCTCTTAATCTGGCGATAAAAATGGCAAACACGACAGCTGCATCTGTTTTGATTTTTTGGCGTTTCTTATTTCTTTGGTGGAATTTACTTGTTTATAATTTTCTTCATATTTGTTTTTTAAGAAAATCTCAACTTATTATAACGCCGAAAAACAGATTCAGAATTTCTTCAAGACTTCGGTGGCGGGCCGTGGAGGGAGGGGAGTGACCTGACAAACTCCTGGCGCCGGGATATTGTGCTTGGTGCTGTATTGTTCCTTTTCTTAAGGCCGCTGGCACACGAGCAAATTGTGGTCGCCACGCCGTGACGACACGAGTAGCTTTTGAGACGCTGTTACACGCGATTTGTGGCTCGATTGAGCGACGCCCGTGTGTAAGATAATTGCGGCAATGAAACACAACTACACGCCTCTTCAGTTTATCCAGTCTGGTGAACGATTGGCGGGTCGCAGCTTTGTCCACCATCGAGCAACCAAAAGTGGCCCGTGTGTTCAGCTCCAAGCCACAAAGCGACGCCACTTGTGGCGGGGATCTGCGTCTCCTCGCTACAGTCGCCGGCCACAGTCGCTCGTGTGAAAGGGTTCGCTTCAGAACAATGTGAACCTATGGGAAGCCACATCCCTGCTACTGCGTGTCGTCACGGCGTGGCGACCACACGTCGCTCTCGTGCCAGCGGCTTTAAACAAATACGCGAACATAATAATTCACAGGAAGGGGTTGAATCGGAGACTAGTTATTTGGTTATGCATAAGCAGCTTAATAGCTCGTGATTCAATTCCTGGGAAATAATTTCATGAGACCGCAATATTAATGCAGTATCCTAAAAATTATTAAAGGTATACGAATTCTACGAAAAGCTCAGCACTTGAGAAACTATAAAACGATGCAACACTCCATTAAGTATAAATTCTTACAAAATGATACCCTTTCGGAGTAAGGACGGTAAAAAGACGATGATGTAAATATTTCGTGGCCATCTGGAAACACCGTCCTTCCTCGTACGTTATTGAGGAGCGAACCCTCATAACTTCGGCGACAAGCTCAGGCAATCATGGTGGAGTTACTTAAGATCCTTACTACTTTCTACAAATATAAAAGCACTGCGTCAAGGCCACATGCGTTATCCAGAGGGGCGTGATTTGCATAACACAGGACGCGACAAAATTAGCAATTCCTCCGAAGTAGCAAAAGCCTTCTGGGAAAACACTCGCTAACACACAACGCCTTGGTTTACTTATTGTTGACTTTCAAACTGTCACTTAATAATATATATAAATTAGTTAATAATAATACGTTAACGCCCAAGACTACCCCGACACCTAGGGCACTCCCACCCCGATACAAATGGGCGCCCCAACGCTGGCTAATGGAGATCCTTCCTGCACACATCTCCACAGCCTCGACAACCTGCCACATACATCCTCCACACACAACCCGACACCCTGCCACATACACCCTCCACACACACCCCGACACCCTGCCACATACACCTTCCATACACCCCGACACCCTGCCACATACACCCTCCACACACCCCGACACCCTGCCACATACACCCTCCACACACCCCCCGACACCCTGCCACATACACCCTCCACACACACCCCGACACCCTGCCACATACACCCTCCACACACACCCCGACACCCCTGCCACACCCTCCACACACCCCCTGCCACATACACCCACCCACCACCCCTCCACAGTGTCCACACACCCCACACCCCTGCCACATACACACCTCCACACACCTGCCACATACACCCCACCCCTCCACACACACCCTGACACCCTCCCACATACACCCTCCACACACCCTGCCACACACACCCTGACACCTCCACATACACCCCGACACCCTGCCACACACCTCCACACACCCTGACACCCTGCCACATACACCCTCCACACACACCCCGACACCCTGCCACATACACCCTCCACACACCCCGACACCCTGCCACATACACCCTCCACACACACCCCGACACCCTGCCACATACACCTCACACCCCGACACCCTGCCACATACACCTCCACACACCCGACACCCTGCCACAGTTCTCCACACACCCCACACACACCACACACACCCTGCCCACACACACCCCCACACCTCCACACACACCCCGACACCCTGCCACATACACCCTCCACACACACCCCGACACCCTGCCACATACACTTCAAGCTTCCCCCAACAACCTGCCATCCTCCCTCACCCCTACCACACTCCCTCCTCTCACACCACTTGCACTGCTTCGCCTCGTTGGTCAATATCAGGGGGAGACAAAGAGCCACGCTTAGGAGGGCCGGAGTATTAGGAAGCCCGCCCGCCAAGCTGTACCGTGCTGGCGTCTTGCCCCTCATGCGCCGCGCCATCACAGCCCCGCCGGGAGACATACATCACGCACACACACTTCCCTCATGCCCTCCTGGGACGACATGCTTCCTATTCCTACATGATGAATTACACACAGTCAAGCCTTGGCGTTTTCAATGCAGTGGTTAGAACATTCTGTTATCTATATAGGTCATTATTTGTTATAGACTGCTGTAGTTTCCTTTTAGATTTATACGGTCTGGGTGATGTTAAACAAATATCGATCCATTCATTTGTACATGTGTTTCGAAATCTTCGCAGTGGGTTTACAATACGTAAACTGGGGTGAGATAAGCCACCCACCGGCGACCAACACATTCAGCGTATAAAACAGAACACAAAGCCGACGTAAATGGGTTTATGAAGCTCCGTACCACTTAATGTTTATTTCCTTTCCTAAATCCAAAATATTTTGTATTTATTTAGCAAAATTCTTTCAAAACGTGGAAGCATTACAAACAGAATGTGCCCATCGCCTCTAGAACTCTACAAAACACATGTGGAACATTTATATCAACACTCAGCTTAAACATTCCGGGTTAAAGTTTCCTGTTCTATCTTAAGACAAAAAGGTGGAGGGGTCTCTCTCTCTCTCTCTCTCTCTCTCTCTCTCTCTCTCTCTCTCTCTCTCTCTCTCTCTCTCTCTCTCTCTCTCTCTCTCTCATCAGTAATACATATAAGCTCACTATTCAGCGTTTCTTTCGGCGCATCCTCTCCTCAACGAGGCAGATATACCATGACATTAAAAAGATACTATTTTTATAAAGTAAAAATATAATCCTACAAGCCGTATGTCAGTGGAGTGTTGCAGGAGTGTGGAAATCCAGCTCGTGGAGTGCATGTTCGCGGAACGAGCGAGTTCGTTGATATTGTGTGTTTTGAAGTTTATGAAATGTTCTAGTCGTGTATTCATTGAAATAATGTTTGTGGAGTCTATATTTATGACAGCTTGCTGGAAAGTGTGCTTGGAGAGTTGAGTTGGCAGGAGTGTTGTAGAGTGCTGGATGCTGTGAAAGTGTGAGTACGGGTGTGTGGATGGGTGCACGTGTGTGTGTGTGTGTGTGTGTGTGTGTGTGTGTGTGTGTGTGTGTGTGTGTGTGTGTGTGTGTGTGTGTGTGTGTGTGTGTGTACGCGCGCGCGAGCGGGTGCTCAAAGTGCATAAAGAAATTACGCTAAAAGTTGTAATAATGTTCATGGGAATAAAGTGGGAGAGCATGAATGTCTGTGAGAAAAAGTGTATAAAAATAAGTGTTTGAGGTAAATTATCGAGAGTAAAAATGGTTCTGTGATAAATACTTTATGGGGAAAATACAAGCGTCCGAAAAGCTCGTAGGGAGAGCACGTGTTCATGAAAGATGGTCTATGAATGTCGTGTGTATAAACAATAAGTTAAACTAATAACACCATGGCTGAGGCGCTTCCTCCCAGCGAGCGGGTGGCGGGCGGGCGTCGGCCGTTCATCACCGCCGGGCTGATGGATGGCGGGGCCTCAGCGCTCCGCCCGGGGAGTGAGGCGTGCGGGGGCCGGCTATTGACTCCATCCCTCCCCCCCCCCTCTCTCCAGCTGCTACGTTACACTGGCCGCCAAGTTATTTTAGCTAAGTGAGCCAATAATGCAAGAGTTTCTAAAGTATAGTCAAATACAGAATAAAAAGTGCAATATGAACAATTTTATCGATTTTATATATTATCGTCTTTTGTATTTTCATTTATCAGTTTTATTTTTTTTTACTTTTCCATTTCCTGGATATAAAATCTTAAATACAGAATGAAAATAAAAAAGTACGAAAAATCTTATTCATTTTTTTATGTATCAGATAATTGTCTTTTTATATTCTCATTTTTCGCTATTTTTTCACCTTTTCATTTTCGGTGTATTAAATTTTCTTTACATCGAAAATTAAAACAGCGAGAATAGTGGACGTAAATCCTTCTCGGTAAAGCTCGCGTCCTGAGCCATTTACCTGTGAGCGAATAATGCAACAGCGAAGCAACAATTTATTATCAAGGAAAGCTTCGCCGATAAAAAAAAGTCGTATGCACTGAACGTACGTGTGTGTGTGTGTGTGTGTGTGTGTGTGTGTGTGTGTGTGTGTGTGTGTGTGTGTGTGTGTGTGTGTGTGTGTGGGTGTGTGTGTTTCCTTCCGTCCTTCACCTCTCACCTTTCTCCTTCTTTCCCCTCCCCTCTCATTTACCTTCCCGTCTCTTCATCTAACCGTTCCCCTCTCGTTCCCTAACATCACCTTTCCCCTCCCGTCCCCTTACACTACTCCACCGTCCCATCCCCTAACAGCCTAGCCTCACCTTTCCCTCTAGTTCCCTTATCTTACTTCGCCGTTCGCTTATCGTCTCCTTACCTCACCGAAACCGTCCCGTCTCCTAACCTGTCCCCTCCCATTCCTTCACTTCTCGTCACAACATGAGCCCCGCCAGACTCCCGCGTATAACTTGCCGTTTCTTCCGCCTCCGTAACAAAACTTCCTCAGTCTTATCGCAAAAAGTGAAAGCAGGAAGAGGGATGAAAAGTGAAGAAAGGAGGAGGGGAAATAACAAAGAAAACAAAAGGGAAAAAATATATGAGGGTATGAGAGAAAATGGATCGGAAAGGAGAGGAGAGATAAGGAACAGAGAACTAATGAAAGTGGTAATGGAAGACAAGGAGATTGAAGGATAAAGGAGATAAAGGGAAGTGACAGTGGTGACAGTGGAAGAAAAGAAAAAAAATTTTTTTTACCTGAATAACTTGTTCAGATACCCCGTTTATAGTTCATTCAGCTGATATTATTGACCTTGCTGCCGGCGTGGCCATCTTTTCCCCTCCCGTCCCCAGACCCCCTCGTCATGTCCACACACCCGTCATGCCACTGTTACTACCGACACTCAAAACACCTCTTACAACTGTCACCATAATATTAACAAACAGTACAACTACACCATGGCGAACGGACCTATACACGAAGTTAACAATGTAATGATTTACACAGATGTGTCTTAAGATGAAGTACGCAAAAATATAGTTGCATTTAGAGGAAGAATGGGAAATGCTTCACCAATAAAGGGAAGTAATCGAATTAATGAAATAAGACATATATTCAATATGCCAAATGAAAAAGATATTTTTAAAATGAGATGACAAATGATTCCAAGAGATATAATCAACTGCAAAGACATACTATAATGCACAACCTGTAAAATGGTGAGAACACTGGCCTTGCTTCTGTCGATGATGCAATAATCCTTGCGGAGTCACTAAAGAATCTGATGATGGCTCTCGCGGCACTGCATGGGGAGGCGTAGCCTTTGGTACTTCATGTCTTCATGTCTTCATGACTTTTAGTCTCTTGGGCGAAGACCAAGGTACAGGTGTTTAGAGACTTGCTAGATGAAACAGTACGGTCTGTTCATGTGTAGTTAGGACATTGATATCTTGGAATGTATCACATATCTTGGTAGCGTGAATAAGTATAACGGCGGGTCTCGTTAAAAAGTCTTAGGGCCGACTGGCTTGGCCCACGGCGTTATGGACTCGCTCAGCACGAGTATATGGCGTTGCCGATACCATTCACGTGCAGGGGGATAAATATCCGAATCTTCAAGTCGTTTGTGCTCCCTGTCTTACTCTACGGCTCTGATACACTGACAACGAATAGTGACTTTAGGCGGTGACGCCTCTAATAAACGTATACGCAGAATCAAGGAATATCGCGTTTATGACTTAAATGTCAAACCGGCAATTACTCCATGAATCTGATTCGAGGTCTATTACCCGCATAGTTCGTGAACCCCAACTCTGGCGAAACGGGCATATGGCACGCTGCCCAGAAGCCGACCCTGCCCACCCGAGTCAATCCTGAGTGGAGGAAGCCAAGGAGACGCCCAGAGTTTGTGGCCTGAGCTTGTTGATAGATCCTACCGTGAGGTACTCAGATTGGGATGGGGGACTGCAGAAAGACTTCCCCTGACGAACTCCTGGGGTTGGAGTCTTAACGAGGGAGAGGCGAGGCGAGGTGCCCCATGCCCAATATTAATTAAATGATGAGAAAACAGTGTCTACGAAGACTCAATATGTGGGAGGCAAACCTGAGATTTGCATACGGTGACTGAGGAGCTGAATCGTTTTTAAGTTACATACGTATCATTTTTCAAGAAAACTGAAAACCATTTTAACGTGATCTTCAATTAGTGGATTTGATTGATTAAATACTTGCTATTTAAAACTGCCGGCGTGCAACTTCTAGCTGCGTCATGAGGGCAATGGGACACAAACACCCCGCAACAACAAGCACTGTACTCACCGACAACCCCAAGCACTGCGTCCCCGTCGCGGCTCCTCGCCGGGGCAATCGTGCGTTTCTTGCACTGCCACGTGGAGGAGGCAGCTCGCTACTGGTTATCTGAAAGGAAATAAAGTTTTTTTCAGCAACATCATTTATCACATGCCCTATTTCTCGCATTGCATCTTAAAATTTCCAATAACAACAATGTGTGTTCCACCATGAAGTGAACTAAGCCTTCTCGTCGTGGCCTGATTAGCAGTTGCTGTAAGTCGACGGAATAGAAGGAACGACATCAAAATATAGAGTCGTCTAATAATCATTTGGAGTCCTGATGTATGTGCTTGAGCTGTGGTCCTGTAAGACTGCTGTGACTTTTTGAGCGCCTTCTCGTAAAGTAGAGCAAAGACGGAAAAAGATATTGACAGTAATGTTCATTTACTAAAAATTATTGGTCTTGTAGAGTGACAGCCAGCCTTCCTACCAGACACAACGCCATCCAGCACGGCAAAAACTCACCCGACAACAACGAGACGCCGCTCTATTCTCCAGCAATTAAGAATAATTTGTCGTGGCTCAAGCACATCCTAATGCGTCTTCATAAAGAAAACGAAGAGAGATTCACTGCCTCATGCGCCGCGCCGCCCACCAACGAGACAACCACGAGCGTCCATTCAGTGACTCGATACATAATGACGCTGCCCCGAACACCCGCCGCCTGTGTGTGCCAATGTGTCTCTGCAGCTCCAAAAGTATCTATCTATATCTATATATCTATATCTATCTGTCTGTCTTCCCGTTCCTTCACCTTGGGAGGGCAACACACACACACACACACACACACACACACACACACAATGAGAGGCGCTGGCGGCGGCACAGACGGCGAGATGCAAATGTCCTCTGAGGCAGCGGTATAGTGTGTGTGTGTGTGTGTGTGTGTGTGTGTGTGTGTGTGTGTGTGTGTGTGTGTGTGTGTGTGTGTGTGTGTGTTTGCAATAAAATAAATAATAAATTGCCCAAAGTAAAATATCTACAAAAATGAAATAAATTGTTTTACTAAAATATCAAATTTTCCGATTCTTTTTCGGAGCTGTGGTGTAACCCACTATTTGAATTTTACAACCACACTCATCACCAACGTAAATGTCACAGGACTTATAAATGTGTGACTTCGACGGGCCTTAAAGCCGCCCGGCTGCTGCCTGGAGGCGGAGGGGCGTGGCGGCGGGCGCTGGCAGAGACTTATCCCACAAACTTAACTCAAAAGTTTTGTTAATATGAAGCACTGTCTTATATATCTCATTTTAAAAACATTACCCAGGATAAGTAGCTCATGATTTATTTCTGAGTCATAATGCAAGACTTTTTACTCGAAACTAAAACAACAACAAAAAAAAAACATGCATTTTACCGAGACATTTCATCTCTGCATCATAAAATATTACAACGTCAGCCTTCCGTGCCTAAAGACAACAATGAAAAAGCATCATTCATGAAGCACTTGAGCCACAAGGAGACTGAGAAGGAATCGGAATCTAAGAATCAAGGTCTGACTCTCCGGCGGAAAGGTCAAGTTTAAATATGTGTATAAGACAGAACAGAGCTTCCAAAGGCTGCACGGCCCACTCCCTCACTGCATCCCGCAAAACACCACCACATAAGATCAAGTTCCGTACACCTAGATAAGTATGCTCTTGAGAAGCTGCACAGGGACTACCACACACGTTCATTATAACAATCACACATTTTTTTTTTTACATCAGAGGACACGGTTCAAGGGCAATAAAAAGAGTACCAAAAAAGCTCGCTACTCGCCACTCCTATAAAAGTAAAGAGTAGCCAAAAAAGAAGTCAATTTCGGGTGGCGAGGTGTCCTGATACACTCTTCTTCTTCACCCCAAATATGTTTCCCCTCATATTCATTTGCTAAGATAGGGTGTAAGGGGCACTAACGCGACTTGTGCTATACCAACACCTCCACCCAAACCTTCCATAAATGCAACACTGGACCTTGCTGCGTGTGACTCTCGAAAATGTTATGAGAAAGACAAGCTGGGCACTGACAACGTGAAGAAAGGTGATCTGTCTCTGGTGTCGCAATAAAACTTGTCATTAGTGCCAAAGTTCAATAGCGAGGAGACCCTATCGGTGGAGAACATGTCGAGAGAGAGTGTGCGTTGAATACTTGTTTACTTCCCCAGTCATGAAAAAAAACAAAAACATCAGAACTAACGCCATCATTACACCATTGCTACTCCACAAACGTCTGTTGCGTCTTCACTAAACTTCGCCACAAACGATTAGTTCCGCTGATTACAACATCTTAAACATTTCCCTCCTATTTCCATCTCCAATTATAATTATTCATCGTATATCACTCGTTGAACCTACAATTCCTCTTTCACCAACAAGCGCCTGATAAACACCTTTGCGGCCACACCTCTAAGCTCCCAAACACATGGAGGGGCGGCGTGCGTGCGTGCCTCGGCCCGTGTTTTGTTCTCATTACTCCGCGACGGGCAGGAGGGGAGAGAGTCTGCTGGATCAGGGGGAGCTACGAGGCGGTAATCATACAATAGCACTCGCAGCACGGCAAAGGCACCCCACGCAAGTTTATGAACTGCCTGCTTCATCTAAATGTAAATTACGATGCTTTGAATATTTGCCTTAAAAGAATTGTCGTATGATTGTTATAACGTAGTGTGTGTGTGTGTGTGTGTGTGTGTGTGTGTGTGTGTGTGTGTGTGTGTGTTATATTAGTAGTCTCAGTCTGCGTTGCACGGATGTCTTTTCCTACCAGTGAGCTCATACATTTTCTACATACATCTGTACAGCTTTCTCAACGTCATAAATTTAATCAGACTTTCAGGCTTTTGAAAGTGATGCATATTGATGTGAACAGGAGCTGAGGTTGACTCCCAATGGATGGATACATGTCGTGAACTATCTTTCCCCAGGCTGTCTCCCCCACCCCCGACCCCGAACCTCCAACACACAATGGCCAAAGTTTGTGTCCTGACCACCTGAAGACGACGATGCGACTTACACAATGAAATATGGTTAAAGTTGAATAGTTAAGACCTGCAGATTCAATAACACATTACATATCAGTACATTACAGAAGTTAAAATCACCCTCAACTACTACAACTACGTCATATTCGCATGGACATGGTGGTGAAGCAACAAGCAACACTGTAATGCTGATCCAGAGCCCGATGTGTATACGTTTGTTTGTTCGTTGCTGTTGTGAGCTGCTCCCCAGAAAGGCCACGACCTCTTTCCGTTACAGTCACTATGAACTCTTAACATAGTAAGTATTAACCCGGTAGCTGCGGGGATCATGTTTCTTAAAGGCCCTTCCCTCTAAGCGAGAATAATTAGAAAAAATCATCACTCACGCAGACCATTTCATAATATATATCAACGTATTTGTGATCAACTTATCCATCATCTGTTTTTTGGGGGTTTATATAATGGCAAAAATCTGGCCCGTCGCTGGTACACGGTAAAGCCACAAACTTGGCCCGTCGCTGCTACCAGGTTAAGTCCCTTTCTGAACGGAGACTCACGTACGGCAACGAGGCAACAACTGCTTCAATCAACCCTGAAACTCCGAACTCTTGAAATGACACTGCATTGGAGCATTACCTAAGTATTCAGTCCTTAATATAATGCTTCAGCTTTCTATAGATTGGAGCTTTCTGAAAATGATTAGTGCTACTCGGTAACACGTACTTAAGGGAGCAATGAAATAAAGTGATTATTACACTTATGAAATTCGCTAACTTAAAATCATTGCCAGATATCATCAGTAACTATTGAGTGTGTGTGTGTGTGTGTGTGTGTGAGAGAGAGAGAGAGAGTAGTTTAAGTCGTTATAAGCAGTTGTTGTCTCGCTATATATTCACCGTAATAAGCACGACTCAGCAACTTAATTCACACTCCACTATTAGTTTACAGTTAAAGAGGGAGGAACCATGGGACAAAACATGACAAACAAAAAAATTCGCTGCTCCTGCAAAAACTTGGCATGCATGTAAAAATAAAAGCGACTCTCCGTTTATCCGCGTAAGGTGTCATGATGCCTCCGTCTTTCAAGCATTTAAATTCGAGGAGGGAGAAAATATGCAAAACTAAATATAGGAACAGGCTGCGGGTGACCATTACAGGCACTTCTCATTTCACATTTATATCACCGTACTTTGATTACACTCGCATTGCCAGGATCGTAATCGCAAATAGGTTACAATAACAATAAAGAGTAAAAAGCCTTGTCGATAAGGATAAGGAACAGAGCGTCTGGTCCTACATATAAGGTGAACACTGAGACGAGGTATACACAAACAGAAAGGGTTAAGCGCCATGACGACCATTCAGCTTGATACTTCCTTGGGCAATTCACCGCTTAGCTTCACACATTTCATATCCTTAAATAGGTGGTCACGATTATGCTGATTTCATGACACATTAGATTGGCTTACCTGTCACTGTCGACACTCGCAAATCGCCACTCCGTCCTTGGCCACAGTTCACTCGCCACAGACACCAACACACGCACACTCCTGTTGGTCGCTGGAGAGTGGAGGCAACAATGGAACATGGGGTACCTCAGGCGTAAAATAAAAGAAAACGGGCGATTCTAGGGGTTGACTTACGTAAACAAGATGGGTCAGACAAGGCACGTAACGAAGAAGTTTAATGAGAAAATATGATAGTGATGACTGGTGGACTTGGGTTGATTAAATGTGAAGAAAGATCGTTATATCCTTTTTTTCCTAAAGATATCAATTGCGGAAGATGATTTCACACATTGCCTGTATCCATCTCACGCCCCCGCCCACCCACCACACCCGTTTGGCAGTGCAGTCTATTTTCTACGGTGTCACGAATTTAAACAGTACGGTGAGCATTGCAAAACAAGGGTCTCTTTATTTTTAACAACAAGGGAGGCAGCTCAAACGCAAAAAACAAATACAAAAAAAAAATCCCGCTAGACGCTACCCAGATAAAAGAAAAGAGAATGAGTGGCCAGAAGACAGGTCAGTTTCGGAAGAAGGGGCGTCTTAATACTCTGGTAAGCTGGAGGTTTTAGCGAACATATAAATCACTTAAAGTTGCTCGATTCGTTTCATATAAAGCAAGGAGTGCAGACTTTGTTCTCGATCATTTCACAAGGCGACATGAAAGGAAGGGATACGAATTGAACCCACAAGATTACTACATCACACCTGAGACTCCTTTCAGGCAAACCAGGAAGTCTTACACAATAGAACGGAGAAACAATATCTGGCCAAAATATTCCTTCTTTTAATCTTGTTGACGCTGACATCTCATTCACTCTCATCTCCGTGGAGGGTTAGGAGCAAATGGAGAGACTAGGAGTTCGAGGAAAAAATCTAATGAAGAGCAATAAAGGGGTAGGAGGGGAGGGGGGGAGTATGGGAGCATCGTACAAGGGAGATCTTATAATACTGAGAAAGGGGAGATCGGGAGAAGAAGAGAAAAAAGAGAGAGAGAGAGAGAGAGAGAGAGAGATATGAAAAGTCAGACAAAAACCATTCATCTTTGATACGTGGTAGCGAGGCAACAGCATCTCATATTCAAACCTCTGAGGACGAGGATACGACACGATTCGAGCGACCGTCATCCCTCTCTTCCTTATCCCCAGCGAACACGGTGTTGTTGGTTCCTAGTAAAGGGGAGGGGGGAGGGGGGGGGGAATAGACGCCGCTATGTGTCAAGTTTCATGGGACGGCAGGACTTGGATGTCGGGAGAGGGGCAAGCGGCGGCAAAGGTCCTCTGAGGCAGCGGTAGTGATTGTGTGTTCCCGATGGCCGATGGGAAGGGAGATTCATCACGTCTCGCCGCCTCTGAGGGTGTCCAGGGAGGGTAAGATTTGCGGCTCCTCAGATGATGTGACCGAGCTGAGTGAAGGAGTTTGGATGGATATCTCCCACGGCGGCACGAAAGCGTTGGCGGCTGGGTTCTCCCGGGGTTCGAGGGAAGGAGAAAGGAGTCTGATCCAATAACAGAGGGAGGAAGGGCATATAGGATGGTGCTGGGAGTCAAATGGAAAAGAGCAAAAAGGGAAAAAGAGGGGGTAAGAAATATGACGAAAGGTATAACAGAGGAAGGATGAGGTCTGATTCAATGACGGAGGGAGGAAGGTAAAGGAAGATGCTGGGAATATAATGAAAGATGGGCAACAAGGGAAAAGGGAAAAGAAGGGGGTGAGAAATGAGACGATAAACAGCATAACAAAGAAAACACCAAGACTTTAAGATCCTGGAAGTAAAATGAAAAAGGGGCAAAAAGGGAAAAGGGAAAAGAAATGGGTGAGATGTGAAACGATAAACAGCATAACAAAGAAAACACCAAGACTTTAAGATGCTGGGAATATAATGAAAGATGGACAAAAAGGGAAAAGGGAAAAGAAAGGGGGTGAGAAATGAGACGATAAACAGCATAACAAAGAAAACACCAAGACTTTAAGATCCTGGAAGTAAAATGAAAAAGGGACAAAAAGGGAAAAGGGAAAAGAAAGGGGGTGAGAAATGAGACGATAAACAGCATAACATAGAAAACACCATGACTTTAAGATCCTGGAAGTAAAATGAAAAAGGGACAAAAAGGGAAAAGAGAAAAGAAATGGGTGAGATGTGAGACGATAAACAGCATAACAAAGAAAACACCAAGACTTTAAGATGCTGGGAATATAATGAAAGATGGACAAAAAGGGAAAAGGGAAAAGAAAGAGGTGAGAAATGAGACGATAAACAGCATAACAACAGACACACCAAGACTTTTACAACCAACTTTCCCCTAAGAAAACGAAGACCTCACATGCGAACGGTACAGCCAACACGAATCAATAACAACAAAGCATAACAAAACATAACAAACATAACAGCATAACAGAGACACACCAAGACTCCACCAACTCTCTCCTAAAAAAAACGAATACCTCACTGCGAACGGAGATTAAGATTGAAATATGGAAATAGATATGTAGTTAATGCAAATACGATTAACAATGTTCAAGGGGAGGAGTTTACATAGTGAATACCCGGTTTGATGAGCTACTGGTCGGTATTATAAGACTCAATCGGTTTTCACATCAGCTATTTCTAAGGTCCAAAGAGGAGGTCAGTCGGGTTCTAATGAGTGTTTCTTTAGGTTCACGGTACAGGAGAAGGGTCAAACTACCACCAGGGCCATATAACGACTCCTGGAAATGCCTAAAACTCCTACGAAAGCCTTGTCAAATATGTGTACTTGGGCGACGAAATGTTAAGGAATACGACCCTCCAAGACTTACAACCAACTCTTCCCCAAGAAAATTAAGGCCTCACTGCGAACGGCCCAACCCACACAAATCAGTAACAACACAAACTCAAACTGGATAGAAGGAGGAAAAGAAATCTCCTTCCCCGCGGCTTCACGCAAATCTGTCCCCGATCCTGTCAGGCATAAAATTATTTCATCGCTTACTTTCTATACGCGACAATGAGGCCGAAATTACGTGTCCCGTGAGGCGTGCTAAGGGAGGAAAGACGCCTAAAAATTTGAACATGCAACCATTGTGAATGTATCCGGTGGTGGTGGTGGTGGTGGTGGTGGTGATTATGGTGATGGTGGTGAGGAAGTGGTGCAACGTAAACGAGATGATGTTAGGAGAGATGTTGTGGTTGATTAGGGAGAGTAATAGTTGTTGTTGTTGTTGTTGTTGTTGTTGTTGTTGTTGTTGTTGTTGTTGTTGTTGTTGTTTGTTTGTTTTGATGATGGTGGGAACGTTGATATCGTCGTCGTTGTTACTGCTGTTGTGCTTGCTGAGAGAGAGAACTGGATTTTTTTGTTGATTTTGCTAATGTTGTTGTTGTCATTTTGGTGGTGAGGGAAGCGTTGATATTGTTGCTGTTACTTTTTTTTTTTTTTTTTTTTTTTTTTACAACAAAGGAGACAGCTCGAGGGCACAAAAAAAGAAAACAATAATAAAAAAAAAGCCCGCTACTCGCTGCTCCCAAAAAAGAGATGGCCGAAAGAAAGGTCAATTTCGGGAGTAGAGGTGTCCTGATACCCTCCTTTTGAAAGAGTTCAAGTCGTAGGCAGGAGGAAATACAGATGAAGGAAGATTGTTCCAGAGTTTACCAGCGTGAGGGATGAAAGAGTGATGATTCTGGTTAACTCTTGCATAAGGGGTTTGGACAGTATAGGGATGTTGTTGTTGTTGTATTGCTGGTGGTGGAAGCGTTATTGTTGTTGTTAATACTGTTGTTTTGTTGCTGTTGTAGTTCGATGGCGGAGCGGAGTGGCGGGGCGGGGCGGCGGAGGTGTCAAGGCGGGCGGCGGGCGGGGGGCGGGGGGCTTCTTAGCAGCGTCGGGAAGGCTATTATCAAGTTAGTCCATAATAACGAGGCCTAACTTCGTTGTCCTCAAAGTTAATCTCCAAGTACAAGTTGAGATCTGGACCCTAAAGTCTTCAATGACGCGCGCACACACACACACACACACACACACACACACACACACACACACACACACACACACACACACACACACACACACGTCGCCGTTAAAAAGAGTGGAAACAATGATGAAGTTATGATGGTGTTAAAGCAAGAAGAGGACGACCTAAAATGTGATGGAGGAGGAGGAGGAGGAGGAGATAATGGAGGAGGCTTAGAGAAAATATGGTAATGATAATGTGTAATACTATACCTTCCCTAACTAGGCTGATGATAATGGCGTAAGGCCCGAGGAGAGGGAGTGACGCTACACCACCAACACCAAGGAGTTTGAGCGACACCATCACCCTCTCCTCCTCCCTGCACATCTTGCCCCGCTCACCCCTTCGTCACCTAGCTACCTCTCCGGGCACCCATACTCTACGCACTTTCCAGCAAGATCACTTAAGTAAGGCCCACTCCAGCCTCTCCCCTGCCCTCAATTTCCCCTTCCCGTTTTGTCACTGCACCGTCTTTTCACTGGTAACATGCCTCTAAAAAGTGTAGCACATATTTGGGAGTCCTGAAGAAGCAGTGTCCGAACGTTGCTACAAGGCGGTAAGGTCTTCATACGGAGGAACGCATATTGGAAGTATACTGACGTTAGGCATCGACTCTATTTCTATTTATATCTCATCTGAGGTGGTTTCAAGAAGAGAGGAGCAAGAAAAGATGAAAAAAAGGAGGAAGAAGATATGTAAAACTATTTCTATTTTATCTGAGGTGGTTCAAGAAGAGAGGAGCAGGAAAAGATGAAAAAAAGGAGGAAGAAGATATGTAAAACTATTTCTATTTTATCTGAGGTGGTTTCAAGAAGAGAGGAGCAAGAAAAGATGAAAAAAGAAGGACGAAGATATGTAAAAAAAAAAGAGCAGATAGGAAGAAGAGGGCAGTTATAATGAATCATCTTCCTTGGCTGCTACTTAACCTTCTGACCAGCGGAAGCCTACCACTCCAAGCCTATACAACATGTCCTTTCTCCGTCTACCAATTCACCCGTCCACCCACCTCCCAGCAACCCAGGCACACCTCTACCCCCCCCTCCCCCCCCCAGCCCCCGTCGCCCCGGCCCTCCCCCGCCTCGTGCCTCCAAGTTCCTCCGCCACGTCGCCAGCCAGACAGGTTTCCGCAACTTTTTACTTCAGATGTTGCGAGAGGCGCTATAAACAGTGCCCATGCTTTCCTTCCGGCTCCTCCTGCTCCAGCGTGTGTGTGTGTGTGTGTGTGTGTGTGTGTGTGTGTGTGTTGCGAGGCTCTTAGGTATATTACGTCGTGAAGAAATGAAGCGAGAGGTTATTTGGGGCACCTGGATGGCTGAGTGACGCAATCCGAGCAGCCGTTCGTACAGAGGAGGGCGAGGAAGGGAGGGAAGGGGAAAAGGAGGTGAAGCGTGATGGAAACCTGAGATATTGGGAGCGTGAACATTTAATGAAAGTAAAGTGAAGGCGAAGCGAAAAATGGGAAAGAAATATGGTGGAGGAGCGAAAAGGTTGGTCGGAGGTTGTGTAAAAATAATGTGTGTATCATTCTGCTATAAGGTTGTATTTCCTGAGCTCAGAAATTTCGCTGTACATTTGAAGGCGAAACTTTCATACAATCTTATAAGTCTGGAATCCTCGTAAAACTTCTTAAAGACAGACAGAGTAATGAAAGAATAGACCCTCCTTCCACTCCAATATTAGAACAAACATGATAGTTACTTAAAATTGAGATAAGCAGCGAAAAGCAACCTCTTTCTATATCTCTCTTTCAATGTACCTCCCGAAATTGACCTCTCTTTTTGGCCACTCCTCTGTACTCTATTCAGGAGCAGTAAGTAGCGGGCTTCTTTTTTTCATTATTGTTTTCTTTTTTTTTTCACGCCCTTGAACAACCTCTTTCTATATCTCTCTTTCACTGTACCTGTCTATTTATGTGT
This sequence comes from Eriocheir sinensis, assembly GCF_024679095.1. Taxonomy (NCBI): domain Eukaryota; kingdom Metazoa; phylum Arthropoda; class Malacostraca; order Decapoda; family Varunidae; genus Eriocheir; species Eriocheir sinensis. The sequence goes on from NC_066549.1 coordinate 4,158,933, forward strand.
CGATCCACGTATATGTATCTCTCTCCTATGTATGTGTATCCCTTTTGGCCTCTGTCCCGCCAGCTCATTCAGTCTAAGGGAGTGATCGTGCGCCGGCAGCATTCAGCACGGCCCGCCAGTGTCCAGTGCGCCTTGCCATCACTTGCTACACAATTCCGGGCTCGCTTTCCTTCTCCCTGTTCCGCCAAAGCTTTTTCCTCTTCTTTCTTCTTCTTAATTGCTGCCTCCTGCCCCTGTTGTTTCTTCTCCTATTTTTTCCTTCCAGTCTTTCTCTTACTCTTTTTCTCCTCTTCCTCCCCTTCAGTTTCTGCCTCCTCCTCCTCCTCCTCCTCCTACTGCTCCTTCATCTTCACATATTTCACCTTCCATCCATTCCATTCTGCTTCCTGGACACTACTCACGTTTTATTCAGCAGCTTTTTTTATGTTTATGGTCCCGACGTCTGCTTTCCTTCCCTTCCGTCGTTGTGTATACTCTCACATTGCTTGGCTCCTGCCTTGTCGGGGGTATTTGCTCGCCTGTATTCATCTTGTCGTGCAATGTAAGGTTTGTAGCGAGCTCGTATTGTCCCGTCCCCGCATTTGCTGCTGCACAATCTATTCAAGCTTGTGTGTGTGTGTGTGTGTGTGTGTGTGTGTGTGTGTGTGTGTGTGTGTGTGTGTGTGTGTGTGTGTGTGTGTGTGTGTGTGTGTGTGTGTGTGTGTGTGTGTGTGTGTGTGTGTGTGTGTGTGTGTGTGTGTGTGTGTGTGTGTGTGTGTGTGTGTGTGTGTGTGTGTGTGTGTGTGTGTGTGTGTGTCGTACAAATAACCAGGCAAAAAGATGTGTACACTGGAAAGGAAAAAAAATATGCGTCTCAGCAATTCTAAGAAAACCATAACAGACAATTATTCGTCATAGCATCTTTTGTTTTGACAAACCACAGTAGAAGGGAGGCGGTGGCTGAGTGGTTAGCGCGCCGGAACAGCGTTCAGAAGGACACGGGTTCGTGTCCCGCCTGCCGCGACTAGCCGGGATTTTTCAGTCACCGCCGAGTGGCCTAAGACTACCCACATGCTGTCCTGAAAACCACCTGGACTCTAGATTCTCTCTCTAAAGAGAAGATCAAAGATGAGCTCCGGGGCGCCATTATAAACACTTGCCTCCGCCATAACGCGCTGGGGCCGACCATCAGGCCCCACCAAGAAAGCCCACCGTCGCCAAAGGCCAAAACGTGAAAAAAGTAGAAATGCTCTTGTAGAGGAAAAGCAGTTTGACCATCACACACGTATATAGTTTCATCGCACGTCTTCTATAGATCTGCTGGGCCTTTCCCCTTAAATCTTCCCACGCCTGCATTGTCTTGTTCTGTGATAAACGGAAAACACATCGTATCTCGCCCCGAGCAAAAGAAAGAGAATACCATTTTTAGAAGCACGGAAGGGATGGGAGCGATTCATCACTCTGGTTTCAGGAAAAGCTTTCACAATCTCAACAGTCCTTTTATAGCACAGCATACAATCTCCACGCTGCACCCCAATATCTCCCCACCCTCACATACCACCTCACCCTTCATACACAAACACCATAACACTACCTCAACGCGCACACTATACACAAAAAGGCTGTAGTCGGGTCTGAGCTCATATTCTCAAAACTATTGGGGCTTACACTCTCACATTCGATAAAGCCTTCTTAGAGGTTGTCGGCATTTCCAGGGTACTTTTACGAGCCTATTGATAGTCTAACATATCTTCTACACCATGAACGTGAAAAACACTCGTGAGAACCTGACTAGCATCCTTTGTGGCCTTGGGAAATAGTTGTTGTGAGAAGGAAGGAAGGAAGGAGGGAAGTAAAGAAGGAAGGAAGGAAGGAAGGAACGAAGGTAGGAAGGAAGGAACGAAGGAAGGAAGGAAGGAAGGAAAGAAAGAAAGAAAGAAAGAAAGAAAGAAAGAAAGAAAAAAAGAAAGAAAGGAAGGAAGGAAGGAAGGAAGAAAGGAGAGCCGAAAGTGTCTGAAAAAATAAACCCTTTCTTGCCTTCGTAACGGCGCATCTTCGTGTGGTGGTTTTGTTGTATTTAAATGCTTTCCTAAGGTCTTTCGTGTTGCTGCCTCTGTTTCGTGAGCTAAGAATCGTCATGAAGTCCATTTCATCAGGGCGACTCGAAAAAAGAATACGGAAAATCTTACCCTTCAAAACTGTATAACGACGAAAAGAAAGTGTTTGTTGGCAATATAACTGTTGTTCATGATCTCGGGAACCCCTCTGGCGGCAACCATCGGTACAAACAGCCCCTTGCACAGTCCCTTTGGTCGTCCTCAGCCTCACACTGGCCGCGGACCCTGATGGATCTCACTGTCAAACTGTGAAGGCCAAGTTGGGGACATTTAATAGGACTTGACTGGAAGTGGTGGAGATGGACGGGAGGGGACGATACGGAGGCGCGATGACTGAAGAGGAAACACGGAAACATGGAGAAGCAGGTAACAGACTGCCCGCTTTAGTTAGGAGGAGGAGGAGGAGGAGGAGGAGGAGGAAGAGGAGGACCAGAAGGAGGAGGAGATGGAGGAGAAAGAAAAATCTGCTTAATATAATTGCACCTTTTCCAATGCTTTGATTTTCACTCGATGAACTGTTTTTATTTAAGGAGATCAAAATAATCGTACAGTTTCTATTGCATTGCGACTTGCATTGACGGGTGGAGGAGTTTTATTCACACGAAGCAAACAACACATATATTAATGAGAAGATAAACCTGCCGACGACCTTTGTGTATCCTGAAGCAAGACTGTGAGCCATAAATTACTGCATCGACCGTAAGCAAGGTTGGCTGCACTGCAAATACCCCTTGGGCCATAAAACAAAAAAATCACCCGAGGAGTTTTCCGATAAATGACTAAGCCTCTCTTCCACACCAGACATTTCATAAAAGAAAAACGCAGATAACACACCATCACACGTCTGTCCAATATACTCGCTTAATCTCATGGTTGGTTGTAAAAATCTTGGTGTTTTCTTTGTTATGCTGTTTATCGTCTCATTTCTCACCCCCTTTCTTTTCCCTTTTCCCTTTTTGTCCCTTTTTCATTTTACTCCCAGCATCTTAAAGTCTTGGTGTTTTCTTTGTTATGCTGTTTATCGTCTCATTTCTCACCCCCTTTCTTTTCCCTTTTCCCTTTTTGTCCCTTTTTCATTTCACTCCCAGCATCTTAAAGTCTTGGTGTTTTCTTTGTTATGCTGTTTATCGTCTCATTTCTCACCTCTTTCTTTTCCCTTTTCCCTTTTTGCCCCTTCTTCATTTTACTCCCAGCATCTTAAAGTCTTGGTGTTTTCTTTGTTATGCTGTTTATCGTCTCATTTCTCACCTCTTTCTTTTCCCTTTTCCCTTTTTGTCCCTTTTTCATTTTACTCCCAGCATCTTAAAGTCTTGGTGTTTTCTTTGTTATGCTGTTTATCGTCTCATTTCTCACCTCTTTCTTTTCCCTTTTCCCTTTTTGCCATCACACCTCTCGCCAATCTACTCGCTTAATCTCTTTTCTGCGAACCAAATTATTATACACACTCGTCATTTTATTTTCTCGTCAATATCACTTTAGGGAACGAGAGATTAGGAACGCTTAGTATCAACGTTGCCAGATTGTCGTACTCAGCCGCTAATATTTCCCGACTTCCTACCTGAAAACTGTCTTCTGGGCTCCAATAACGAAACCCTTTTATAGTTATCGTTAAAAGAGTTAGATCCTGATGTCTCTTGGCAATAGTTATGCGTCAGAAACCGGTAAATACTATGCTCTGAGTACGATAACATGGCGACGTTGCTTAGTAGCCATTTCTGCCTCCGTGTTAAAGTTCAATATCTTAGCAGGCTCAAAACACTTAAGGAAAGGATATAAAGCTGTGCCATCTGCTTTCATGATCTAAACTTAAATGATCATAACGTAAGGCCGGTTTGTCCTCAGTCATTGCGATATCCTTTAGTCAACATCCCACCGTTGCCATATTATCGTACTCAAAGCATTGTATTTACCGGTTTCTGACGCCTAACTATTGCCAAGAAACATCAGGAATTAACTATTTTAACGATAATTATAAGTGAATCTTCTTATTGGGGTCCACGGGACAGTTTTTGGGTCGGAAGTCGGTAAATATGAGGCTGAGTACGACAATCTGGCAACTTTGCAACAGCCTCCTTTATGCTACTGGTGCTAAGAACTCTAACAACCTATGACATATCTAGGCCACCCCGCCTGACCCACTCGACAAACCCAGTGAAATATGAGATGCTGAAAGGGCCAGTAAGGGGAAGTGAAGGCTATGGAAGTTAAGAACGAGGGTGTGAGAATCATGGTCGAACAGAGACACATGAGTCAACAACCTCTACATTGAGCGTTGGGGAGAGGCACACTGCGGCTTCACCCTTCGTAACACTTCCCCTTCAGAGTCTAGAGGCTTTAATAAGTAAGGAGAGAGAGAGAGAGAAATGAGACGCAAATGAGCTAACAGCCTCTACACTTAGCGTCAGGGAGAGGCTCTGATTTACCACGCGACAGCTTCATGAGTAATACAGTCCACGCTCAGAGGCTACACAAGAGCATTCTCGTGTTCAAGGGAATGGATCACCTGTGGCCTTGTTGGGGCGGCGACCGTGTCCTGTTCCGGTGGTGTGTGGGACGTGATGTGTGGTGGGCGTGGGATGGGGCGAAGGGAAAGCGGGAAAGGAGGGAGGGAGAGAAAAAGTGCATGAGAAGGAGGTGGCGGGAAAGTAGGATAAATATATGGATGAAGGAAAAGGTAAAGAAAGAAAGAGGGGTCAGAGAAGTGGATTTGTAAAGTGTAGTGAGTGTGAGGGAAGGAAAGAAAGGAAGAAGGGAGGGAGAGAAAAAGTGAAAGGGAAATAAGGGACGAGAAAGTGGGGGGGGGGATATGGATGAAGGAAAAGTTAAAGGAAGGAAGGAGAGGCAAGAAACGGGATAAAGACAGTGCGAAGGACTTTGTAGTATGTAAGATGTTGGAGAAAAAAAAAAGCCCGAAGGAAGAAGGGAGAGAAAAAGTGAGGGGGAAAAGAGGGGACAGTGGAAGACAAAGGTGTGGATGAGAGAAAAAAATAATAAAAAGAAGGAAGAGCGAGAAAAAGGGAACGTGAACTGTGTAGATAGGAAGTGTGAGAGAGACAAAAGGAAAGAATAAGGGAGAAAGAGTGAAAAGGAAGTAGACAAGTGGAAGATAATTAGAAGTATAAAAAGCATGAAAAAAGTATGGATAATAAAAATAAAAATAAACTCTGGTATTATCAAAAGTATGGATGAAGGAAAAGGTTGAAAAAAGGGATGGAAGGCGAAGAATGGAAAGCAATGAAGGAGGGAAAAAGAAAAAGCGAAAAGGAAGTAACTGGCAAAGAATTAGAAGTATAAGAAGTATGAAAAAAAGTATGGATGATAAAAATAATAAAAAAAAGTATGGATGAAGGAAAAGGTAAAAAATAAAAAGAATGAAAGGCGAAGAATGATGAGCAGTGAAGGAAGGAATGAGAAAAAAGTATAAAGAAAGTAATTGACGGAAAAGTAGAAGAGAGAGAAAGACATAGATGAAGGAAAAAAAAGATAAAGAACAAAGAAAGGAAAGAAGGGAAAGAAGAAGATAAACAGAGTGTGAAAAGGAAAGTGGGGGAGAAAGATAAGGATGAAGAAAAGAGAGAATAAAAGAAGAAAAGGCGAGAAAAAGAGATACATACAACAGGTCAAGAGATACAAAGACAAGGGAGTGAGGGGATGAAGAACCACACACACACACACACACACACACAAAAAAAAAAAAAAAAAAAACGCTAAAAAGTACCACATCACTTAACACCCTCTTATGAAATCTTCCAGCGCGGTGCAGAGAGAGAGAAGACAGGGAAAGGGATCATCGGCGAGGCGTAAAAAGGGAGACAACTGGAAGGAAAATTATAATAAGGTGTTGCGAGTAATGAGGTCACGGTGGCGGGAGGGAGAGGAAGGAGGATTAGCAGGGATGGTGAAGACAGGAAGGATGACGGAGTGGCTGGCCGAGATAGATAGATAGATAGATAGATACAGATAGATAGATAGAGATATATTGACATAGAGAGAGAGGTAATGAGGTCACGGTGGAGGGAGGGAGAGGGAGGAGGATTAAAAGTTATGATAGCGATGGGAAAGGTACAAGAATGGCAGGCCGAGATAGATAGATAGATATACAGATAGATACAGATAACGACAATGATAGAGACAAACCCAACCAGACAAACAGAAGCGGAGAAAGCGTATCAACAGACAGACAGACAAACACCCAGAAAAACACACGGGAACACGAGACACACATGAAGACATAAAAGGAAAGGTTGCAGACACACAGAGAGACGGAGAGACAGACAGACAAACAGGCGCAGACACACACACACGAGAGAGACGCATCCGCCAAGGTATTTCCAGGAACGTGTTTTTATCCCCTCCTCCGTATAAGCTATTTTGGGCTGACTTCGTTGTGCTCGTGGCTTTGTGGGCGTGTTTGAGGTGCTGACGTCCGTGGTCCCAGATTATCGTACTCAGAGCCTCGTATCTACCGGTTTCTGATGCCTAACTATTGCCAAGAAACATCAGTAATTAACCATTTTAACGATAACCATATATAAAAGCAGTTATTGGGGTCAAGGAGGCAGTTTTGGGGTCGGAAATCGGCAAACATAAGAGGCTGAGTACGACAATCTGGCATCGTTGGTGGCGGGCGTGGGCGAGGTACTGAGGGCCATATTTTTAAACATTTCTGCACCCAAGAACACGTACTTTACTAGTCTTTCGTGGGAGTTTAGGGCATTTCCAGGGGTACTTTTATGACCCTGGTGGTAGTCTGAGCCTTCCTCTGTACCGTGAACCTAAAAGAACACTCATTAGAACTCGATTAACCTCCTTTTTGGCCTCTGGAAATAGTTGGTGTGAGGGATGGGAGCATCTGACAATACCAACTTGAGGCCCGTGGTTGACGTGTTGGGGCGTGCTAGGGCGAGACTTTGTCCTTTTTTATTGACAAGTACAGAGGAGGAAAGATAATGAGCCGATTTCACAGTCCAACACAGTGTCTTCGTAACAGCCCGAACCAAACTATAGAATCCCATACAATCCAAAATGGTGAGGTCTTCGAAGCCACACTAAATACACAAGACTTTTCCTGTATAGTTTCATCAAATTTGTGAACTTATATATAAACACCAGACACTATACAAGGAAATTTCGAACGCTCTGGTATTGGTTTGGGAGCTTACTAACCCATCATGGGGAACTGTGAAACTGGCTCTTTGTCCTTTTTTATTGGCAATTACAGAGGAGGAAAGATAATGTTACAAAAACGGAACTAAGTAGTGTGTGTGCTCCAGCGTTGCCAAATTGTCGTACACTGAACATTACATTTATCATTTTTAGGCTCCAAGACTGTCGTAACCACACAGATAACGATAGGAAATTAAAGTTAGCGTTAAAACTGTTAAATATTGATGGGTTTCGTTCTTTTTTGCTATAGTTATCGGTCAGAAACTACAAAAAGGCAATGCGCTGAGTACGATAATTTGGCAACGCTGGTGTGTTCGGTAACCTAACCCTGAGGTGGAGGAGAGCTAAAATTAACATTTCATCAAGTTCATTTTACAAAGTCAGGCACAAACACACACACACACACACAAAAAGATCCCGTACTCGATAACCATGAGTTGCAGACGAGAAATAAACAGACTAAGAATATTCCAAATCTATTTCATCACAACCTTTTAGGCATATATGATGCAATCCACAAAGGTAGGTATCGAATATCTGCTGAAGCTGATGGTGAATACGATGCACGTTATGGATGCGTATCAGATTTTACAGACATTTTTCAGTGGACAAAATACGCGTGAGATGAAGCAGCAACTTAGAGAAGGGTCATCCAGTGCTTAGATTTACTACAGACACACAGAGAACACAGTATTAGGTCAACAATGTCAGTCATTTGTGATGAAAATTGTCTCAAGAGCTCGCATGATATATTCTCAACGCTATTACAACGGAGAGTTTTTATTTTATTTTATTTTATTGACGATCCCAATAGACTTGTCGCTCCAGAATATGTCGGAAAGGCCGATGAACGATGACGGACAAAATTTATGGAAAACAAAATGCTCACATTGGACCAGAGAGAACAAAAATTATGAAACGTCAAATTGTATGAGAGTTGGACATCAAGGCGGGGAGAGATTTGGGGGATGGGAAAGGTGTATTTGCAAGTTACAATATTTAGGATTATTCTCATTTCCTGTAACTGAATATAACAAAATGTGTTTTATAAAAAAAAGTATCTGTGTCTGTTTCTTATGTATAAGTTTTGTAAACTAAGAGGAAGACTTTCATTTGGTTTCGATTAACTTTCACGAACACCAGCGCGCACACACACACACACACACACACACACACACACACACACACACACACACACACACACACACACGCACACACACATTCGGATTATAAGGCGCGTTTTTGTCGTCCCGGTCCCGGAACTTTGGCTCGGGCGAAGTTCCTGATTGGCTCCTCGACGGCGGGACCAACAGAAGACACTAATAAAAAGACTTTTTCTCGCCTGTCGTTCAGCCTCGCTGCTTCCATACACCCTATTGTTCTTAACAATAATTCTAACATGTGGAGAAAAGTGCGAATTACATGTTTAGAAGCATTTAAAGGAGTCGAAAATTTGTCGAAGTTCATGATCTGTTTTCATACACCAACATCCCTATTACTGCCTCTACGTCGTTATTTTCTAGCCCTGACCTTACCCCTTTCGTAACCTAATACCCTATATTCAATGTATGATATATATGTTTAATAGATGTTGTAAGTGTTTACGAGATAAAAATAACAACGTGCCTCACTTTCCTCCAACTCCCTTGTGGGACGTCACTTGGCTCGGTAAGACCTTCCCAGGCCGCTAGAAACGTCTCGACTTAGCTTGCGACGACAGACTTGCGGCCAAAATGTCGCGTATGTTGCAAACCGAGTCACGGCTTGCCTAGCGAAACGTCATCCAGGAATGACCAAATCGCGCCTATAGCGTTGCAGTTTGAGAAATCTTGAACTATATCATCAGGAAGATGCAGTCACGTGACCTGCCTGCGAGCGGATATTGAGGAGGGAGTGATGATGATGAAGCGAGGGAAGGAGGAGGAGGTGGCTGGTGGGGATGCTGCTGATGGCTAGGGTGAAGCAGAGAGGAACACATTCTCAGGCTGGTCGAGAAATGGGTACCTGGGAAAACCTGGGGAAGTCAAACTGTGGTAATCCGATTAACACACTTGCCATGTGCCCAGGGTACTGGAGTGTTACCCACCACAGGCTCAAGAAGATATGTGACGGAGATGAGCACTGAAGCTACGCAGACTTGTAGAGATGCCCGTAACTTTACAAAAATAGCAAATATTATTAATTAACAAATCTAACCATTAATACACCAGCTATTACACTATACAAGTTTTATAGTGAAGGTTACACAGTACTGATAACTTGACCAATTTATGGGAGGTAATTCTGGGGATCTCTCTCTCTCTCTCTCTCTCTCTCTCTCTCTCTCTCTCTCTCTCTCTCTCTCTCTCTCTCTCTCTCTCTCTCTCTCTCTCTCTCTCTCTCTCTCTCTCTCTCTCTCTCTCTCTCTCTGAGTCTATTTATATTCTTTTAATCTTTATCATCGGTTTCTTTCCTTCTATTTATATTTACATTCTTTATATCTTTTTTCTATTTTCGGATTGTTTTACCCCTCTCTCTCTCTCTCTCTCTCTCTCTCTCTCTCTCTCTCTCTCTCTCTCTCTCTCTCTCTCTCTCTCTATCTATCTATCTCTCCCTGTATCTTCCATCGTCCTCTGTCCATCCAGTTTATTCAGTCCAAACAAGCGATCGTCCGCCAGCCAGCATCCACCAAGGCCAGCCAGTGACCAGTCTGCCTCGCCGCCGCATCATTGCCCGCTGCACCGCCCTAGTTCGAGGCCCCCAAAGAGAAGGCTGCATCGGGACTCGCTTTCCGCTCCCTCTTCCGCCAGAGCCTTCTCCTCTTCTTTCCTGTTCTAAATTGCTGCCTCCTGCCTCTGTTGTTTCTCCTCTAATTTTTCTTCCAGTCAAGGTCTTTCTTCTTTCCTCCTCCTCTTGCTCAGCACCCTCCTTTTCGCTCTCTCGTCTCTCCTCCTCCTTTTCCTCTTCATTCTCCTTTTCGCTTTTTCTTCTTCCTCCTTCTCGTCCTCCTTTTCGATCTCTCTCTCTTCTTTCCTCTTCCTCTTTCTCCTTATTCTCCCTCTTGGTCAATCTCTCTTTTTTCCTCCTCCTCCTCTTCTTCCTTTTCGCTATTTCTTCTTTCCTCTTCCTCTTCCTCCTCATACTCCTTTTCGCTTATTCTTCTTCGCTCTTCCTCCTTTTCGTTCTCTCTTTCTTCTTTCCTTTTCCTCTTTCTCCTCCTCCTCCCTCTTGGTCAATCTCTCTTTTTAAGCTCCTCTTCTTCCTTTTCCCTCTTTCTTCTTTCCTCTTCCTCTTCCTCCTCATACTCCTTTTCGCTTTTTCTTCTTTCCTCCTCCTCTTCTTCCTCTTTCTCCCTTTCGTCCTCTTTCACCTCCTCCTATTTCTCCATTGATCCAACATTTACTCCTCGTTGTACCACCTTCGTCCTGCCATTCAACTCCCAGGACAACGCTCATTCATTATGCTGCAGGTTTTTGTTTGTTATTTTCACGATGTCTACTTTCCTTCCCTGCCTTCGTAGCTGCGTGGCTGAATTTACCATTTGTATTCATCTCTTCGTGGAATGCAAGGATTAAACCAAGCATGTATTGTCCTGTCTCCGTGTTTGCCTCTGCGCGATCTTTTCAAGGCATGTTTGTGCGTGTGATTCACCTGCGGTCTTCTCCCGTGCTAGACTCGTGATACCCGGGCAGCAGTAGCCTCCCGGACTGTATACAGGTTTGGGTCATAGGGAATACACACACACACACACACACACACACACACACACACACACACACACACACACACACACACACACACACACACAATCATACGTACATACACGCTCCCTCTCATTTTATATCCGAGTTGAGGGCATCTTCTGAATTATACATCGTAAAACTTGAACAGCTCGGGCGAGTAAATGGTGTAAGTGGCAGAAGTGTGAGGGTTGGTGATGGGTCTGGCTAAATATGCAGATGACGACCACTTTACTACCTGACGATGAAAGGGTGACTGGGGAATGAGAGTAAAATGGCTGCAGCGTCAGGTAAACATTTCTCTTTTCGTCTTTTCTTTATATACGAGAGTGTAATGCAGCTTCTTTACTGTACATCATATAAATAGGGAGTCGGGTATGGTTGACCAAAGTTAATATGTAGTGAAGTGAATGAGTGCTTGGTGATAAGAGTTGCGAGCTGATTAGGGAGACGAAGAGGCGGGGCGATGCAGGGACTTCAGAAGGATGGTAAAACAGTCGAGGAGGTCAGTTAACTTAGCCGATAATTTCCTTCTCTTTCCCCCTTAGTTGTATAGCCATGGTTCATCCTCATATAACCTACGCCACCTCCCACCTCGGGCTGCATGTGACTTGTGGAAGCTGGGGATAAATCTTACTGGTGGTTGCTGTGTTTATAAGGGTGACACACATTGGGGAAATTACTTTGAACGAAGAGGAGAATCAAGACGCCTCTCCACCCGAAACTGACCTCTCCTTTGGTCACTCTTCTTTATATTTCTTTTTCAGGAGTAGTGCTTAGCGGGCTTTTTTGTTTTCATATGTTTTCACCCTTGTTTTTGCCCTCGAGCTGCTTCCTTTGATGTAAAAAAAATAATGAGACTTGCGGTATTGTTGGAGAAAGTGTCGTGGAAGGATGATAAGGTTTTAATATTGAGATTCATTTCGTAGACGACAGAATTTTTTTTTTTTTTTTACAACAAAGGAGACACCTCAAGGGCACACAAAAGGAAACAGTAATAAAAAAAGCCCGCTACTCGCTGCTCCTAAAAAAAAAAGAATCAAAAGAGGTGGCCGAAAGAGAGGTCAATTTAGGGAGGAGAGGTGTCCTGAATATTTGGTTGATGATTATATAGGCAAGACTGATTACGATATTGAATGAAGGGCGCCTTAGCGATTTCCCTGAACACCGAGTGGACTTCAATGATGACCGGGAACTGTGTAACGATACTGCCGAAGTTGTGGAAATCTCAGTGAGTTGCTCCGGGAGTTATGAATAGCATTATCGAGGCATTTGACTTGGAGAGCTTGAAGGGCGAGGGAAGGGTTGGTAAGCCAGAGGGTTGTAATAATGGGAGCGAGAGAGTGAATTAAGAGCGAGGTGAAGTTTGAATGATATGTACGAGATGAGAATTTGTAAAGATATAACACTGGAGAAGTTAGGTTCGTGTATGGTCTAATAGTTTTGTTTAGATAATCATACTGTTCTCTCTCTCTCTCTCTCTCTCTCTCTCTCTCTCTCTCTCTCTCTCTCTCTCTCTCTCTCTCTCTCTCTCTCTCTCTCTCTCTCTCTCTCTCTCTCTCTCTCTCTCTCTCTCTCTCTCTCTCTCTCTCTCTCTCTCTCTCTCTCTCTCTCTCTCTCTCTCTCAATCATAACATTATTTCTCACCCATCTTCCTTAATAGGCGTTTTCTTACTAAAGAGGCAAACACTACCTATTTTAGACGACGCGCATCACTATAATTAAACGTTGAAACAAAATTATCTATGAAACTCCTTGCGTATTATAATAGTTATGGGTCTCGGGACCAGTATAATCCGTTTAGTATTCTTTGAACAGGCGCCGATATCGGACACCACTTTGACTTTTTTTTCAGAGTACTAGAGGAAAGAAAACTGCGAAAAAATACGCTTAATAACATCCCCAGTTCGAAAAATACTGGTAAACGCAATTAGGGAAAGCAAAAATACTCTCTCTCTCTCTCTCTCTCTCTCTCTCTCTCTCTCTCTCTCTCTCTCTCTCTCTCTCTCTCTCTCTCTCTCTCTCTCTCTCTCTCTCTCTCTCTCTCTCTCTCTCTCTCTCTCTCTCTCTCTCTCTCTCTCTCTCTCTCTCTCTCTGACCTATCTACCTGTGCTGTCAACTAATCACCTCACCTCCTCTTCCTCCACTTCTGTTCACTTCTTAGATTCTGCCAGTGCTTATTCCTCCTTCATTCTCCTTTTCTTTGTTCCTCACCTCCTCATTTTTTTTTAATCAAGGGTAGAGTACGAAGAGGAAGTGGGTTAGTGGTGAGGTACAGGTGGGAAATAGGAAAGACAGCAGGAGTGTACAGTTGTATGGTGTAGGTTCGTTAGTTGTTCTGGTGTTGTTATTGTTTATCGGGCACCTTATTTGTATACCCCCGGCGTGCTGGGGGGGTTTCTGTTATTCTCTCTCTCTATCTATCTATCTATCACTACCTATTATACCCATCTAACTACCTTTGCTGCCAACTAAACCATCCCTTTCTTATCCCTCCTCCAATTACTTCCCCTTACACACGACAAAGGCTGATCGGGTAAGCTGTCAACCACTTTTTGTTTTTTTTCTCATCTCGCTCCAGGGAAAAAAAACCATGAAGCAATAATATGAAAAAAAAATAATTAATGTATTGCAGTTTCCATCACGCCGGGGCGATCCGCGGCTGGAAAAGGCATCGTGGAAATATGCCGACTAATGCCACTTCTGTAAAGACTTAATGAGAAAAACCCGAAACTAATTCTCAAAGTTTGGTGAGTGTCTGCCCTCACGCACGCACGCACACACACACACACACACACACACACACACACACACACACACACACAGTCACAAATATCTCTTTTTTTTTTCTTTTTTTTTTTGCGTTCGATGTCTCTTTTCCACGCACTATGTTTCGTAATTATTGTGAAAGAGATGTTAAATTGAAACTGCAATTTCTCTCTCTCTCTCTCTCTCTCTCTCTCTCTCTCTCTCTCTCTCTCTCTCTCTCTCTCTCTCTCTCTCTCTCTCTCTCTCTCTCTCTCTCTCTCTCTCTCTCTCTCTCTCTCTCTCTCTCTCTCTCTCTCTCTCTCTCTCTATCTCTCTCTCACTCTCACAAACACTCTCTCTCTCTCTCACAATCACCTCCACCACCACCACCAACAACAACACCACCACCACCACCACCAACACACAGATCGGCGGTAAATATATGACAACACCAAAGTGGATGAACAATAAAACTTGCACCAGAAAATTAACGGCTCGCAACATGTTACTCCGCTATCCCCCTTTTAACCCCCCCGCGGTTACTTGGCGCGGGGAGGAGGCGCCCCCTAAAAAGCTTCACCCGAAAAAAAATCTACCCCTCCTCTAACAAACTTCATCAGGCCCCTTTCCCATTTTTTCCTCCTATGTCTTGTCTAGGTTTCTCCCAATTTTCAAGTGTTCATCGTTTTTTTTTTCTGCTTCTCCCTCTCGGTTTTTATTTTCTTCTCTTTCTCATTTATAACGCTCTCCTCTTTCCTCCTAACAATCACCTGAGTCTTGATTTGTTTTCCTAGTCCTTGCGTCATCTTTATTATTGGTTGGGTGCTTCTTCTTCGTCACTCTTTATTTTCCACTTTTGCTCACTCTGAACTCCCTCTTTCCTCTTTTCTATGTCTTGTAATCGCCTGTTATTTTTTGTTTTCCTGTTCTTTATTTCTTTTTCATTTCAACTATCTTATCCTTTTTACTCTCTATTCCGGTATACATCTTTTATTGGTTTGCTTCTTCTTACCCTCTCTCTATTTTCCGCTCTTTCTCACTCAAAACGATTTCTTTACTCCTTTTTTTATATCTTGCAATCGTCTGAGTCTTCGTTTGTTTTCCTATTAATTGTGTCTCTTCATTTCCAGATTCTTATCCTTTTTACTCTCTATTCCAGTATACATCTTTTATTGGTTTGCTTCTTCTTCCCCTCTCTCTATTTTCCGCTCTTTCTCACTCAAAACGATTTCTTTACTCCTTTTTTTATATCTTGCAATCGTCTGAGTCTTGGTTTGTTTTGCTATTCCTTGTGTCTTTATTTTTGTCTCCTTTTTCTCCCTCTCTCTATATTTTTTGCTCTTTCTCACTCAAAACGCTTTCTTTTTTTCTTCTTTTCTATACCTTGCAATCACATGAGTCTTCCGAATGTTTTCCCATTTCTTCGTCGTTTCCAGTTCCACTATTTTTTCATTTTACTTTTTGTCTTTCTCTCTTTCCTCTCTTTCCAGCTGTCCCTTACAAATGAAAACTTTCTTCCAATACCTCACATATGTTCTCCTTACCTTGTGTCTGTTTCTATCCCACACTTTATCCATTTTCTCTGTCTCCTTCTCTTTCCACTTTCTGGCTATTCCACAGTGATAAAAATAGGTTCTTCCAACACCATATTAGGGTTCAGTCACACGCGTCTATTTATTTTTACCTTGTTTCTCCCTATTTTTTTTTCTTTGCCTTCTTTTCCATCCTTCCTTCTTTTCCCTATTTTCGCCTGTCACACCCTGAAAAAAATAGGTCCTCCCAACTGCTAATTAGGTTTCAGCCCTACGCGTCAAATTCTTTATACTCTGTCTCTCCCTATTTTTATTTTCTGTCTTTGCATCTTTTTCTATTTTTTTTCTTGCTGCTCTTCACATTAATCTTTTCCTCCCATTATGTAGTTCTCTCTTTACCTCCTCTTCAATTTCTTTTTATATCCACGCAGCTCTTCATCGTAAAGCTTTGGCCTTCTTCAAACGAACCATCATTCAGCTTAACGCTTTTTTCTGATTCCCGGTAACTTGGCTCTTTCCCTTTTTGTGATATTCATGGTTTTCCTTTCCCTTCCCGTCCATGCCTCCCGCTCTTCCTCGTTTTCTTTTATCATTTCATCACCTCTGTTCTGCTCTATGGCAACACCTCTATAGGGAACCGTCCTCCAACCCAAGCTTCTGTTCTTTCCTTTGATTCAGTATGAGCCTTTTCCTATTTTTCCTTCTGTTTGTTCGTTATTTCCTCGTTTCTGTTATTTATTATTGATCAGTCACTCGGTTTTTATATTTTCTCCACGGCAACACCTCTCTATTGAGCGTTCGTAATGGCCCTTCGTTTCTGTTCTTTGCTTTGATTATCTTCGTGCCTTTTCCTCTATTTCCCTTTTGCTTGTTTCTCACCTCCTCCTTTTCTGTTATTTTCCACTTATCTATACTCGTTTCCGATCTTTTCCACTGCAAAACCTTTCTATTCGGCCCTCCGCTTGTGTATTTTGCTTTGATTCTGTTTGTGGTTTTTCCTCTATTTTCCTTTTGCTTGTTTCTCACCTCCTCCTTTTCTGTTATTTTCCACTTATCTATACTCGTTTCCGATCTTTTCCACTGCAAAACCTTTCTATTCGGCCCTCCGCTTGTGTATTTTGCTTTGATTCTGTTTGTGGCTTTTCCTCTTTTCTCCTTTAGTTTGTTCCTCACCTCTCGTTTTCTGTTATTCTCCATTTATCAATTATCCGTCATTCATCTTTTACATTGCAACACTTTTCTATTCAACCTTCATATGGCCCCTCGCTTCTGTTCTTTGCCTTGATTCTGTACGTGGCTTTTCCTCTATTCTCCTTTTGTTTGTTCCGCATCTCCTCATTTTCTGTTGTTTTCCTCTCTCGCGTCTTTGATGTCCGTGGCAACACCTTTCTGCTGAACCTTCCTCCAACCCTCCACTTCCGTTCTTTGCAATGATTCTGTTTGTGAGTTTTCCTCTTATTCTCCTTTTGTTTATTCGTCATCTCCTTATTTTCTGTTATTTCTTCGCTTATCTGCAACTCACCTTTTATCTTCACCATGGTAACGCTTCCTTTCTCGCTCTCTCTTCTCCCTTTAAAACCACACGGCATTGTCTTCTTCTTCTTGTCCCCTTCACAGCAAGAGTTCCACAGCTTTGCCATTCTTAAGCTGAAGGGGCTACAGAACCGACCACTGCCTCTTTGTCTGTCTGTCTGTCTGTCTGTCTGTCTGTCTGTCTGTTTGTTTTGTTTGTCTGTCTGTCTATCTGTCTGCCTTTCTGAGTTTTTTTCTTTCTCTTCCTCAGATAAACAGGACCAGACACACACACACACACATACACACACACACACACACACACACACACACACACACACACACACACACACACACACACACACACACACACGAGAACGTACTGTAATAAAGTCTCACTAAGTAATAACCCGCAGCGGAAAAGTCAGCAGGAAAAAGAGGAAGTAATTATCACGGAACAAAGGCTAACGAGATGGGGCGAGAGAGGGAAGAGGGAAGGTTAAGAGGTGGCGAGTGAGGGGCGAAGGAGGCGAAGGAGGAGAGGGCGAGGAGTGAGGAAAGAAGGGAGGGAGGTTGCGAGAGGAGGGAGAGAAGATAAGGAAGGAAGGAAGGATGGAGGAGAGGGTGACGGCTGAGGAAAGGAAGGGAGGGAGGTTGGAAGAGGAGGAAGAAAATAGAGAGGAAGGAAGGAAGGAAGGAAGGAGGAGAGGGTTAAGATTGTGGGAATGAAGGGATGGAGGGAGATTGGGAGAAGAAGAGGAAGGAAGGAAGGAAGGAAGGAAGGAAGGAAAAGAGGAAGGGAGAGAAAAGAAAGGAAGAAAAAAAGAATGAAAGAAAGGAAGGACAGGAGGGAGGGAGGTTGCGAGGGAAGGAGGAAGGAAGGAAGGAAGGAAGGAAATAAGGAAGAAAGGAAGGAAGGAAAATAAAAAGGAAATTAAGGAGGGAAGGAAAGCAAGGAGGAAGGAAGGGACGGAAAGCAGGAAAGAAAGGAAGGAGGGAAAGTAGATAGGAAGGGAGGAAAGAGGCAGGAAGGAGAAGGGACTGAAAGAAGAAGAAGAAATAAAGGCTAGAATTAGAAGAGGTGACCAGAAAGCAAGACAGCATGACGAGGGGAAGGAAAGAGAAACACATGGACGAGGAAACTAAGGAGGGTCAGGGTTGGGAAGAGATACAACAGACGGCTAAAGGAGAGACAGACGCGGAGAAGATTTACCTGTGTTCTGCTGATGGAAGGTGGCGGAAACAGGAGCGAGGGAAGGCAGGAAACAGGTAAAGGGCGCGGAGGTCTTCAGGAGGTTAGAGGAAGGGAAAAACGAGGGATGTAATGCATAGAAGATGAACGGGAGGGATAGGATGAAAACTGTTGGGCGGAAAGTTAATGGGAAATGAGAATGAGTAGAGGAGGATGAAAGAATGTACAATGAAGATAAGAAATTGCGGTTTAACGTTTAAGAGGCAAGAAGGAAGACTAAAAATATACAGTAAAAAGGAGACATATTCAAAAGCAGATGGTGAGAATAATAAGGAGAGGCTTGGAAAAAATACAACACGAGAAGAGAAAAAAAAACGTGAGAGGCAAGAAGGAAGATTAAAATATAAACAGTAAAAAAAAAAAAAAAGAGACATTTAAAAAGAAGATGGTGAGAATAATGAGGTGAGGCATGAGAATGATGGGGCATGAGAGGAGAAAAGAGAGAGGAGAAAGGGAAGGAAAGGTGAAGGAAGAGGCAAAAAAGGAAGATTAAAAAATATATACAGTAAAAAAGATACATATTACAAAGCAGTTGATGAGAATAATGAGATGAGGCATGAGAAAGATAGGACGTGAGAGGAGAGGAAAGGAGGAAGATAAGGAATAGATGAAGTAACTTTGTGGATGGAAGAAAGAATAAGGGAGAAAATGTTGAGTTTAAAAAGAAAATAAATGAAAATAAGGAGAAAGAAACATGATGGTGAGAATAATGAGGTGAGGCGTGAGAAAGATGGGGAATGAAAAGAGAAGAAAAAAAGGAAGAGAAGGATTAGATGAAGGAAGTAACTTAGTGGATAAAAGGAAGATAACGGGAAATAATGGAGACTTAAGAGGAGGAAAATTTAAAATGGAGGAGAAAGAAACACGATGAGGAGCAAGGAGATGGGATGAGGAGAAGAGGGAGGACTTTGCGCCAGTCAGAGAAAGGAGAAATTTGGAGAGAATGAAAAGATAGAGGAAGAAACTTGGTAGATGTAAAGAAGAATGAGGGAAAAAAAAGAGTTAAGAAAATGAAAATAAATAAAAATGAATAATAAAGAGCATGGTGAAGAGAAAGGAGACGAGAAGAGGATATGAAGGAGAGAAGAACTTGGTGTAAATGAAAAAAAAATGATGGATGGAAGGAAAAATGAGGAAAAAATGGAGAGTTAAGAAAATGAAAATAAATAAAAATGACTAATAAAGAGCAGGGTGAAGAGAAAGGAGATGAGATGAGGAGATGAAGAGAAGAAACTGGTGTAAAAGGAAAAAAAAACTGAGTGGATGTAAGAAAGAATGAGGAAAAAGTGGAAGTTAAGAATGAGAAAATAAATGAAAACGATGGAGAAAGTAACACGGTAAGGAGATGGGATGAGAAGATCAGGAAGAGAAGAACTTGGTGTAAAAGAAAAAAAACTTGGGTGGATATAAAGAAGAATGAGGAAAAAATAGAGTTAAGAATGAGAATATAAATGAAAACGATGGAGAAAGTAACACGGTAAGGAGATGGGATGAGAAGATGAGGGAGGATTTGCGCCAGCCAGAGTAGGAGAGAATCAGAGAAGGAATTGGAGTAAAGGGAGAAAGAGGGAGGCAGAGGGAGAGTGGCCGTAATTATGTAGTAGCAGCTTGAATAATTTGCACGGGACATGGCTGGTTATACGGCCCGGGGAAGGAGTGCACCGGGGAGGCAAAACAAAGGGCGAGCTGGGAGTAATGGGTCCGTCACCTGCCCTGCGTACGAGGATGAATCAAGGTACGCAAGTAACACCTACCGACCCTCCAACCCGTGATGCGTAGCCCCTTCCCTGTGTACAGTTGACGCAGACACACAAACTAGCAAACATACATATATATACACTCAGAAAGGCAGACAAACAAGCAAACGAATATGCAAAGAAGCAAACATACATTTATACACACAAGCAGCGAGTAGCGGGCTTTTTTTCTCGTTATTATTGTTTCTCTTTTTGTGTGCCCTTGAGCTGTTTCCTATGTTGTAAGAAAAACAAAACACACACACACACACACACACACACACACACACACACACACACACACACGCCACGGGTTACAGACGTCAGGATCCGCTTACCGGAGATCGTCTCTAAAAACTCCTCTTCCCTCAGAGTTCTAACTGGAGGCGGTTAAGGGCGAGAGGTTACACAGGAAAGGATTGGCCGTACGCTACACGTGTCAGGCTTAAGAGAGTTGATTCGTTCGTCACTTGTTTTTTTCCTCCTTGAAATAAAATAAAAATAAACGTTAAAATGTGAGGCGCTACAGACAGGATTATGGAAAACAAGTGAAGAGAGAGAGAGAGAGAGTGTGAGCGCGAGTGTGTGTGTGTGTGTGTGTGTGTGTGTGTGTGTGTGTGTGTGTGTGTGTGTGTGTGTGTGATACCGATTCATGTCTTTCATTTTCATATTTCTTCCCATTCTTCGTACAACATATATATGCCTTTAGCTAATAGTTATTTAGTTATTTCTTGCTTCTCTATTCCCTCTCCCCGCAAAATGGTTATCCCCTTACATTTATAATTTTGTTAATAGAATGACCATCGTGACACGCCTCTACATCCCTCGTTCTCCTGGCACTCGTGAAGGCAAACTACTGTGTCGCTTCATCGTAATAATCACTTTCAGCTTTTTCTCTTAACATCCACGTTGCCAGATGGTCGTACACAGCCCCTTATTTTTACCTATTTACACCCCAAAAACTCGTTGCCAGATGGTCGTACACAGCCCCTTATTTTTACCTATTTACACCCCAAAAACTCGTTGCCAGATGGTCGTACACAGCCCCTTATTTTTACCTATTTACACCCCAAAAACTCGTTGCCAGATGGTCGTACACAGCCCCTTATTTTTACCTATTTACACCCCAAAAACTCGTTGCCAGATGGTCGTACACAGCCCCTTATTTTTACCTATTTACACCCCAAAAAGTGTCTCTTGGGCCGTAATACCTAGATTTATATTTATCGTCACATTCGTTAATTTCTCATGTCTTAGGGTGATACTTAAGCGACCGGAACCGGTAATAAGGATACTCTGAGTACGACAATCTGGCAACGTTACCTAACATCAACCTTCACATTTCATCCCTTCTCTTTAATTCTGTCAGACACATACCAAAGACACACACACGTCTCTCTGAATACATAAGGGAACTCAAATTTCCTCTCCGCATAATTATTTCACGTTGCATCGCACATACACTCTCTCTAACCCGTCCGCTGCGATTGGCACGGATTTGGCCTTCCTTGGTAGCCTGGTCACATATACGCCCAGGTCTTTCTCTGCCTCTGTGGTGGATAGTGGCGTGTTTCCCATGTGGTATTGGTGTGCTGGATATCCCCTCACATGGTGCAGGACTTTACATTTTTCTTCATTGAATTGTAACAGCCACTTTTTGCTCCATTCCAGTAGCTTGGTGAGGTCTAACTGTAGGAAATCCGCATACAAGGGGCTAATAAGCTTCTGCCCGTGTCTCCAACGTGCGAGATGCTCAACCGGTCCACAGAGCTTGGACGCCGAGTCTCTACACCTTGTCGAAGAAGAAAATACTTGCTAATACTTCCAACAACTAATAAAAAAAAGAGGAGAAACGGAAGATATGAATGTAATACCTACCCTCGTGTGTGTGTGTGTGGGGGGGGGGGGGGGGGGGGAGGAGTTAATATGAGTACGACTTATTTTTCACGAACATTATTAAACCAACATGCACTCGCTATAGTGAATAAGAAAAACAGGTAAAGGGATGAAACACTAATACCTTTAATACCTCCAGTACTTACGTAATAACACAAAGAGTTAGGAGATTCTGGTTCGGTACACACCATCACCTCCACCACCAACGCCACCAGCACCACTACCACCACCATCACCAACACACCACCACCATCACCAACACCACCAGCACCACTACCACCACCCACACCACCAGCACCACTACCACCACCAACGCCACCAGCACCACTACCACCACCAACACCACCAGCACCACTACCACCACCAACAGCACCAACACCAACACACCACCACCATCACAAACACCACCAGCACCACTACCACCACCATCACCAACACACCACCACCACCACCACCACTACCTACCTGTCTCGCACCGCTCTCCGCATTATCCCGGACACCGCGTCGCTTCAGGTGACATGGCCAGACTTGCTTGAATGCACACCGGCGCTCGGGGCCTGAATCACCATACAGCGGACGGGCGAGAACGCTTCCTGAGGGATCTTGCCCAATGGTTCGCAGAGCTTTGGAAGGAGCTCAAAACGTCCACCCATAACACTCATAGAGACGTATCCGCTTAGTATAGGAATGTGGGTCGATTATATAGAGTAGTATTACAAGACACTTTCGCTTCTAACATTATCTATTTCAAACGGGTTCTAATGAGTGTTTCTACAGGTTCATGGTACAGAGGAAGGGTCACACTATCACCAGGGTCATAGAACTACTCCTGGAAATGCCCACAATTCCTACGAAAGCCATGTTAAATTATGTCTTAGAATACGACCCATAGTCTCTTGCACACTCCTGTTGCTCTGTGTTCCGTGCGCTGTGAGGGTCAGATAAGAGCAATGGAATAGAAGAGTTTGGCCACTTTCATCACTGGCGCCATATTGTTGCCAAACGAGCCGTGCTATATTCAGTTGATGCTAATACAAGTGTTTTTTTTTTCCAGTCTGTGTGTGTGTGTGTGCTCTAGATAATTTTTTGAGATCCTAACGATAAACAAAGCACACAAAAAAACAATTGTATAAGCATTAATATGAAATTCGCGCGGCTCTTTGATGCCTGTGACTAAGTTGGAGAACTCTCCTTATCCATTGCTCTGAGTACGACCACCCCCCTCTAAGGTAATATTCTCCTACGAATGTTGCTTCCCCTCTGCTTCTTCCCTCCCATCCTCCATTACTCAAGCGACAGGTCAATCTCCCTCCTCTCTCCTATCTCCCTCCATCCCACACTCTCTCCCCGCCTGGCAGGTGAATCAGCACCGATTCACAGGCGGAAGCTGCTGACGGGAACTCTGACGTGCGGGGGAAGGGGACGAGCGATGGGGGACAGGACGGGTTTCCTCCAACTCTCTCCCTTTGAGGCGATATGCTATCATTGTTAGTATCAAGCTGTCACCCACTGAACGATTTACTCGAAGATACTGATACTGGAACATGCTGGAATGAAGATTTGTTAGCAATGTAAGAAGTATTATTGTCTAAATTGTATTAGTATTGAAGTATCTAAACTGTTCTGCAAGGTGATGTTATAATGACTCTGCAAACAAAAATACGTACATTTATAAAGAAAAAAACTACAGAATATCGAAGGTTGCCGAATGTTTCTCGTGACCGATTCAGAGTTGCTAACTAACATGCTGAGGGTTTGGACGGTTCCCTGACATGACGCTGAGCTGCCATCTTTCTCGTAAATCAACTTCCCTTCTTAATACTGCCCAATAAACAATTACTGGATACCTGTGCTGAAATACTGACTCGACATGTATTGGCTACTTGTCTGGGAGGCATTTACTTTACACACATTTGAGGCACGAGACTTCCACAAACAAGACCGTTAAAAAAATTGAGTAGTATATTTTTTTGGTGATACGTCCCTCTAATAATGACTCGCTCGTTAACAATGTCTAATGGAATACTGACGTTGGGGCTGTCATAAAGTCTTATCGTATAGCATATGTAATGATTTCTTGAAGGAGCTCAGAAAATTTGTCTTCAGTTGCAAGTAGAGCAATACCATTATCGGTCACTCTGAGTACGCATGTGTGTGTGTGTGTGTGTGTGTGTGTGTGTGTGTGTGTGTGTGCCATAGGTAAATTTGCGGATGACACCAAAATAGGACGCACTATTAGGACTAGGGAGGATGCTAGAGCACTGCAGGATGATCTAAAAAAAAACTGTCAGCTTGGTCAGAGAAATGGCAGATGAATTTTAACATCACCAAGTGTAGCGTACTAAGTCTTTTAAAGTTGTTTGAATCATATCGTTTTCTTTGGAGATCTCATGAATAGATTGCCTTGTGTTGTTGATGAGTTTGATGATGAAGAAAATTTCGTTTGTGTTAAAGGTATACGCAGAAAAGATGCGTGAATACGATACAGTAAGTAAAAGTAACGCTAAGAAATACAGCAACGACATATTGTGACGCTTTCCTTTTTTTCAACAACCTTTTGAGGAGTCTGTAAAGGTGTAAGGAAACTCAGGGCGATAGTGAGAGCAGCGTTCCCAGATGTGCGATGTACGAGGCCACCATACAGTAATTCTCAAGCCCTTATTTGCAAGCATGTCGGCAGCTCAGTTCGTCTGTTTGAAAAGCCTCCCGTGGACGTTGCTGGGCTTTGCATGGCCTGCTTTGTGATAATGGTGCTAGTTTTACTCAACGTCCGCATCTTGAACGTGAAAATCCCTGTTCGTCTCTTCTGCAGCCTTGGGATATAGTCGTACTGGGAGCCTGAACATCCGAGGACCGGGAAGTATACAACGGTTCGGGAGAGGCGAGGCTGTGATGGTTCGGGCGACTACAGAAGTGATGTCGCGATGTTCACTTGGAGTAATTCGTCGGGGCAGGACCAGAGGATATCAGAGGGACGGATCATGTACGGCGATTCTGGAAGAGGCTGTGAGGGTGTGGGAGTGTACAGGGTTAACCTCGCGATGTTCCCTTGGAGTAACGAGTCAGGGCAGGATCGGAGGGGAGGATATTAGAGGGACGGGTCATGTCCGGCTTTTGGGGGAGAGGCGAGGCTGTGAGAGTTTGGGAGTGTACCGAGGAGGCATGCAGAGTGCGTAGGACGAGGATGCTCCCTGTCCCAGGCCACGCTGGTCACACGCCTCTCGCCGCGCCGCCTTCCGTTGCACCTGAACACATGCTCAGGTACATGAAGGCGTGGGCAAAGAGGGGAGCCCTTGACGTGTCCATGAGAAAGTTTCCAAGGCCCGCGCCGCCCACACCCTCCTCGCCGCGCCGCCTTCCGTTGCACCTGAACACGTGCTCAGGTACATGAAGGCGTGGGCTTAGAGGGGGAGCCCTTGACGAGTCCATGGGGAAGCTTCCAAGCCCCGCTCCGCCTTCTCCAGCCTCTCCATTCCTCGCTCCACTCACAGCTCCCCGCCGGCGCCGCCCCACCGCCACTTCTCAAGGTCATCGGTTGGCTGTCGCGAGTTCAGAATAACCACCGAGGCAGTGACGGCGGCCAAGAGCAGGCCGCGGCGGTGGTGGCGCCAGGCCGCCCCAAGCCAGGAAGCTGAGGCTGCCTCCAAGCCTTGGGCCTTCATCAGTATCGTTCTCTTCATCGTCTTCGAGTGTCTCCCACCCGCTCCCGTCCGAGTCTTGTTCATTCAGCCCATCGGACTCCTCGTCATCTGTCTCCCATCCACCCTCTCCATCTGTGCCTTCGTCGGTGTCCAGGGTGATTGATGTCTTCAAGAGTTTCTTCTTGAACTTCCTTCTCATTTTCCGTCACAACACTTTTTTCATCTTCTGCAGGAGACACATCTGTTTTCCGTGCATTGTCAGGGCTATGACCGTTGTCTTTGGCCCCTTGGTCAGCGGTCATCTTTTCCTGGCTCTTTTCTGGCCCAGTGACGTTGCTTTCATCGCTGGCACTGTTCTTTTCACCCTTTGGGCCTTGGTGGGTGCCATGTCCCATCCCGTCAAAGGGCCATTCTGGTGGAACATTCGAGAGAGGAATGTTGGCCTGCATCAGGGTGACCATTCCCTCATGGACGTACAGGAAAACCCAGTCAGGGCTGCCGCTTTGGAACAGCTGGCCCATGAACTCGTCGAGAGCGACGCGGGCCACGCGAGTCGCTCCGCTGCGCAGCGACACGCAGATCTTCACCTGTGAGGCGCCCGCGTCCGCCTTCCTGCTGTACTTGAAAAGGCGCTCGAGGTCAAGGAAGGCGTTTGCGAAGAATGGAGCCTTGGGCCTGTCCTTGAACGAGAACGCCCACACTATTGCTCATAAGCCAGAAACGTGGTAGTAGAAGTAGTAGTAGTAGTAGTAGTAGTAGTAGTAGTAGTAGTAGTAGTAGTAGTAGTAGTAGTAGTTTTAGTAATGATAAAATAATCACCATAATAATATTAATAATAATAATAGTAATAATAATGATAATAATAATAACACCACCACCATCGCCACCACCACCAGGGGAAGGGAAGGAAAGGGAGAGTGGAGAGGATGAAGTAAGTAAAGTGGATGAAAGGGAAGTGGATGAAGGTGGAAAGGAAGCGTTCGGGAGAAAGGTTGGTGGCTGTGAGAGTGGATGGAGGAGGTGGAGGCCCAGAAAGTAGAGAGGAGGCGAGGAGGGAAAGTGACGAGGAGTGGCGACGAAGAGAAAATGCCGCGACACAAGGAATTGAAGAGAGGAGGAGGAGGAAGAGGAGGAAGAGGAGGAGGAAGAAGAGGAATTAGAGGGAAGGGGTAAAAAGAAAAAAAGAAAAAAAGAAGACAAAAAGTATAATGGAGATGACTATGAAGAGGAAGAGAATGAAAAAGAAAAGAAAGAAAATTAAGAGAAAGAAATGAAAACGAAGGAAGCAAACAAGAACAAGAACAAGAACAAGAAGAAAAGGAAAAAAGTCTGCATCAGGAGACACCCCGAGACCCTTCCCCCATTCCCTCCCAATCCCCCCCACCCCCTCCTCCAATCCCCCTTCCCCCTTTGAAGCGAGTGGAAGAAAAAGAGGATTAGGGAAGGGGCACCTCAGCATATTTTTTTTCCCTTTCGTCCTGTTTGATTTTGATTTTTTTGCCAACTTGAGAAAATGAAATAACGGAGAGGAGGAGAGACTGGCTGGCTGGCTGGGCTGCTGCATGGGTGGAGACAGAGTTACCAGATTATCGTACTCAGCCACCCAGCACATTGTATTTTCCGGTTTCTGACTCACAGCTATCGCAAACAAACACCAGGAAATAGGAAGGATTATATCGTCACCCTCATAAAATAATCACCTAAGTCATTTTTCAGCGATTTCCAGGTTTTTGTCTACATCAATTTTTTTTACACGTGACGCCCGTTTTTGTACAGTTGCCTTCGTCATTCAGGGTTTGAGTGTTCTAGAATTGGCCTTTTCATTTCTGCCTAAATATTAAGCCAAATGAGATAATGACAGTTCTTTTCCTATTTCCTGTAAAGTAGGAAATATTGACTTCGGCGGTTTGCTTACGAAGGTGACGATATGTTAGAATCAAGAGGGGGAAAACTCACCTAAGGGACAGTTACAACGATTTAGCTATAGAACAGTAAAGAAAAGCACGCGTACAGCATAACGTAATTATGAGATAAGAATTGCTAAGGAAGCAAAGACCAATCCAAAGGGTTTCTTTCAGCTTTATAAGACAAAGGTTAGGGATAAGATAGGGCCGCTTAAGTCAGGAGAATCACTGATAGATACAGATGAGGAAATGAGTGATGCGTTAAACAGATATTTCTTAACTGTATTTACCAATGAAAGATTAGACGATATAGCTACATGAATACAGATAGATAGTGACAGATAGATAGATGGGTAAATGAATATATTCATAGATAGACGTAAAGGTAGAAATGTAAATGGATTGCTATTCAATTTTATTACTTTTCAATAATTACGGTTTTTATTTGAATTTTACATATTACACATTGTTCCGGAGATTATTTCTTGGACAAATTTTGTAGTAACGAGAACTATGTTGCTCTCTAAATACTGAAACACACACACACACACACACACACACACACACACACACACACACACACACACAGTATAGGGTAGGCGGTGGCTGAGTGGTTAGCGTGCGGACCCCGCATTCACGGCGCCATGGACGACGTCGGTTCGAATCCGCCCGCTACCACCTGGGATTTTTCAGTCACCTCCGAGTGGCCTAAGACTACCCACATGCTGTCCTGAAGACCATTCATCAACCTGGACTCTAGAAGAAACCATCCAAGTGAATCAAGAATGAGTTCCGGGGAGCAGCATGAGCCAAGCATAACTGGCGCCACTATAAAAAATTGCCTGCGTCATGACGGGCTTGGGCCGACCACCAGGCCCCTGAAGAAAACCTACCGGCGCTACAGGCGAAAACGTAAAAAAAAAATAGAGACACCACTCGACGAGTGGTTAGCATGCGGGCGTGGTAAGCCGGAGGACCTAGCATGAACTAAGTTCGACTCCCACCGAAACACGCTGATTTTTCAAGTCATCGCTGAGTGGCGGAAGATTACCCACATGCCGTCCGGATCTTCAATCAACTTTAGCGACTTCGGTCAAGAGGAGCACCGGGGGGCAGCGTGGGCCAAGCAAGAGTCACACATCACGGCAGCAACTATAAAAAAAATATATATATATATATATATATATATATATATATATATATATATATATATATATATATATATATATATATATATATATATATATATATATATATATATATATATATATATATATATATATATATATATATATATATATATATATATATATATATATATATATATATATATATATATATATATATATATATATATATATATATCCTGCGCCACTAACGGGCTGGGGCCGTCCATGAGGTCCCTCAAGAAAGCCTACCGGCATTACAGGCAGCACACACAAAAAAAAAATAAACAAACAAACAAATAAATAAACATGTATACACACAAATATCCTCATAATACATGTCGCTCGCACCTGTTTTCTGACACAGGTATTCTGTAATGAATGTTTTGACGCTCGTATATTTTGTGTGGATGTTTTTCGGAAGGCTGATCAGTATTCCCGCCACGCCGGAAGCCGAGAGGCAGGTGGCGCGAGGCGGTGCTGGGGGGGGGGGGGGGGGCGGTCCCTGACAACGGCAGTCTCGACACGACCCGCCTCTTTTTTTTTTTTTTTTTTTTTTCTTTTTTTTTAGCCCAGAGGTTAGCGAGGCGGCACACGTGGCGGCGGCGGGCTGCATGGATGGCGGTGGCGGCGTGGCTGCTGGAGCGTCTTGCTGGTGGTGGCCGATACTCAGCTTATACTGTAGTTGGTTATAGCCATTACTTTTATTGACAATTATCGATGTTTTATTTTAGTTTCTTCGTCCTAAAAATAATAAGATATTTTCACCTTTTTCTCAGGTAGAAAATAAGATCATTATGGTCTCTCTTTCTCAACAAAATTATAAGGAAATTTATAAGCATAACGTGAAAGTTTTAAAAGAGTTTAGGTGCATATAATAAACGCCAAGGTCCCCGGGAGGCGGGATATGCCACTCAGCTCACCCAGATGCTGACAAAATGTCTGTCCCATGACCCTGCATTTGTTTGTCATTGTCACTCAGGCAAACACGATGCACGTATGTCCCCTTAAAGGCTGTGTAGAGGCCTCCCTAAGCACCATCTCCCAGCTAAGCATTACCCCCCCCTCTCCTCATTCATCTCGCCGGCCTTGACTTCACACCAACTACTTAACCAATAATCTGAGTGACCCGTCGACACCGCTCCACATACACTCCGCCATCAGCTGTCACACGGCCCGCAAACTGACCTAAGGAGGACACGGAGGAAAGCGACTCACCTTCACCCGAGAAGTTCAGTTCAACCTTGGCGCTAGACAACTGCACCCCAACACACTCTACCCTACAGCCCTATCAAGCATCACATAACTGAGTCAGGTAGCCCAACCGACGCCAACCCTCTCTATTTTGTACTTTTGTTATCGTTCTGTGAGATATACTAATTTACTTTGCAAACTGTAAGTATTCAGCTTAACGCTAGCCAAGATGAGGTAAGCTAGTCATTATTATTATTATTATTATTATTATTATTATTATTATTATTATTATTATTATTATTATTATTATTATTATTATTATTATTATTATTATTATTATTATTATTATTATTATTATTATCATTACTATCATTACTAACACATATTGAAATACAGTTCCTAAATGTAGTTACCTGGTTATACATTACGAAAATTACACTCAAATACAGTATTATTCACCAATAAAAATAACTTGTTGAGAATTGAAAAGAAAAGAAATAGGAGGAAAAGAGAGGCACACTGCCAGGCACACTAAACCTAGACTGAAACAAATAAATATAAAAACAGAGGAACAGACGGACAGACAGTGAGTGGCGGCCCAGAGGTGCCACGGTCCCCCGGTACGGCGCGGCCAGGAAGTCCGGCTGTATATCCCTGTGTCTGCCTCGGCCTTTCGTTTATATGAATATGCGAGGATTCCTTTCATGTTGAGCTCCTCGCATCCTCTTTTTTTTCTAGACTAAACCCCGGGAACAGAATATCTTTGATCGTTTACGTATTTATATTTACTGGAGCCGAAACGTAATCAAAGGAAAGAAAAGCCGGTCCTCCTCGGCCTCCAGCACGGCAAAAGTCACGGTGCCGCCGACCATTAGCCTGGCCGGACACGTCACCGCCGGCCGAGGCTGCGAGGCTCGCCGATGATCACGGCCACTTGTGACAGACTCTGAATAGGGAAGGCAAAGCGGCCGGTGCCAACACGCTTGATTTACGATGCTGCACGAGTGGCGAGGAGATTTTTCAGTCATGATGACGATCGAGTTAACTAGCATTTCATAGCTTTGATTTGAATATCAAGAGGAATTTGTCCTGGTGGAGAGCCGATTCTCGCTAACAGGTGCGATTTGCTGCAGGCCTGAAATCAATGCGACTTTGGAAATGCTTCAGCGCGGCCCCCGGTTTTAATACTCGGGATTATGTGCTATGAGAACCAAATTGACCGGCTTTTTCACGTGCCACTATGCCTCACTTAAACACGCTGGCGTCATTAACCCAGTAGCAGCGACGGGCCAAATTTGTGGCTTTACCGTGTACTAGCGACGAGCCACATTTTAGCCATTTTTTTTTTTTTTTTTCTTCTTTTTTTACAGCTAAGGAGACAGTCCAAGGGCGTAAAGAAAAAATATTAAAAAAAAGCCCGATACTTACTGCTCCTGATAGAAACCCAAAAAAATTGATGATGCATACACTGATCACAAATACGTTGATATATATTATGAAATGGTTTGCGTGAGTGATGATTTTTTCTCATTTTTCTCGCTTAGAGGGACCTTTAAGAAACATGATCCCTGCAGCTACCGGGTTAACCCATCCAAATACTTAATGCCATATATGCAACTTTCGCCAAGCCAATAATTATGTTAAAAACGGCACATCTCAAGTTCTTTACGCAGCCTTTCGTTTTCTTTCTCTACCGGCCTATAGCGTGGGTCGTATTACAAGACATTTCGGCGCCCAAGAACACATATTTGACAAGGCTTTCGTAGGAGTTGTGGGCATTTCCAAGAGTAGTTGTATGACCCTGGTGGTAGTGTGACCCTTCTTCTGTAACATAAACCTGAAGAGACACTCATTAGAACCCGACTGACCCCCTCTTTGACCTTTAGAAATAGCTGATGTGAGAAGCGAAAGTGTCTAACAATACATACCAACCCAAGCGTCTTGAACTTCTGCTGTCCTGAGTGGAAGCAGTGATTTGTGGCTTTTTCACTTAAGTTTCCAGCGCTGTAAAAAAAAAATGTGTGCATATACTCTCTCTCTCTCTCTCTCTCTCTCTCTCTCTCTCTCTCTCTCTCTCTCTCTCTCTCTCTCTCTCTCTCTCTCTCTCTCTCTCTCTCTCTCTCTCTCTCTCTCTCTCTCTCTCTCTCTCTCTCTCTCTCTCTCTCTCTCTCTCTCTCTCTCTCTCTCTCTCTCTCTCTCTCTCTCTCTCTCTCTCTCTCTCTCTCTCTCTTATCATGTTATTAGGCCCCTCACATAATCTCTCTGTATCAGGAGCGCACGTACTCTAACGCAAAATTTTACAAGACCTGCACACCACTAGCGGCACCGTCAACTAAATAAGGAAGTGTTAAGGTGAACAGGAGCAAACCCACTTCCAACAACGCTATATTAGAGAGGCGATTCAGTGTCCCTTTAACTGACTATCTAAAATCCAGAAATGACCTAAGATTTTTTTGTGTGGTATCAAGACGATTTTACACTATCACTTTACACTCACATTATTACCAGAAAGCTGCAAACTAAAACAAAAAGGTCCCATCCTTCCTTCGTCTGCATTTCCTCCTGCCTATATGACTTAAACTTATTCACTTCTTCACCCGAATTTGACCGGTCTTTTGGGCTCTCGTTCTTTCTGCTTTTGTTCGGAGCAGTGTCTAGTGGACTTTTTTGGGGGGGGGGGTTTTGTTTTTACCTTTGAGCTGTTCGCTCGCTGTAAAAAAAAATGCATCTGGATTTGTGGCAGCGAGCTACATTAAAGATATCAATCAGCCAATCAATTAGTCAATCAATGAATAGGAGCATTATACAATCTCAAGTTGCCTTTCCGTCCTCCGCTAAACCACAATAGATAATAAGTAGCTATAATAGTCAATAACAACAGGTACAAAGGCGATGGCAGCGAGTTACAGTCAAGACATCAATCAGTCAAGTCAATCAGTCAATTGGAGCATCACAAATTCCCGTTTCCTTTCCGTCCGGCTCTCAACCACATTAAAGTTAGTAGATATAAAAGTCAATAGCAACAGGCAGGGGAGGGAGGGAGCGAGTCACAGTAAAGACATCAATCAATCAATCAGTGTATCAGTCAGTCAACCAATAGGGGCACTACAAACTCCAGGCCCCCTTCCGCCCGCCTCTCCACCACATTAAAGTTAAATAGCTGCATAAAAGTCAATAGCAACAGGCAGGGGAGGGGGGACGCGTGGAGGTGTCGGCGGC